>NC_071503.1:59644633-59951173 GCF_028408465.1 Anastrepha ludens | reverse complement strand
AATGTAGCGCACCATCTACACTGATCGCATCGTCATCACCAGTAACGCACAATACAAAACGAAAAAAAAAGACTTTGTGCAATCACATTTAAAGAGAAACCGCGATAAGCAATCGCCAAACAAACTCGAACTCGAAAATAATAACAAAAAACAAAAGAATAAAATGCAAAGCTCTACACAAACAACTCTACAAGAGTATTCGTTAGGCAATCCAGCTTCATCAAATAGGTTCGATCTCTTGGATGTAGAACCAAATATCAATAAGCCAGAAAGCAACCCAATAGAAAAAGATCCAGGTACGCAGCGTGCACAAAAACCGCCACCAATATATGTAGGTACAAAATGTGGAAAATGTATGGACTCTAACAAATGCTTTAAATTCCATGTCAAATACTAAATTTGACATAAAAAAAAGAGGTTGTCTGTAAAGTCGGTTTACTGGAGATAGTTTAACGTGATAACGTCATAAGAAAATACTGATTGAATGGTTGCATTTTTCAAAAGAAAATTTTAATTTTATTTGTTTGATAGATATTTTGTATGGATACAGAGAATGAGTTAACATTAACATAACATAATATACTTTAACATAACATAACATAACATAACACAACATCCGTGTGGAGTTGTCTGTCTGTCTCCCATCGGACGCGTCCCCAGGTGGCGGATCGAGGAAGGCTCGGCATCATGCAGGGTAAGTGGGAAATAAAATACCACTCGCGGACCAAAACAGACAATTACCGGCTTGGAGGTGCGGATAGTTCTACTATCACCAAGCTAGGGTATGAGGGCTAGCAACCTACTTACCCAAAAGCTAAAACCCAGAAGCGTCTGCCTCAGATTGAGCGGCTCCCTGGTCAGCGTCTGTTCTCCATGTAAGGAGCGGCTGTACTAATCGCGTAATGCGAAATAGCTGGGGCTATGAGCCTCTGTTACCTGAGTATGCGGAGTGGAATCTTGCAAAAATGGCTTTCAGAAGGGTTCATGACCTCTTCCGCCTCGTTAAAACCTGGCAGGTCTCACAAAGCGCTCAAAGCGCGTAGTCTTAAATGACCACGTAGGTTGGGTTGAGATTACTCCCCATTAATTCCGGCTTGAAGTCTGGCACTGAACACTGGACCCCATAAGGGCCAGTGTCAACCCTCGCATGGCCTCCCTGTTTACAAAGATAACCATGGGACTTACGGGAACTACGTACACGCGCTGAGATAGCGGCTGTGAGTTGGGGCCCATACAGCAAGGACAACAAAAACATAAATAAAAACAAAAACAACGATGAAAACAGCACTGCCAAGATGGCAACAGGAGAAGCTATGGAGGCTTTCAGGAGGAGTTCCGTTATTGCAAGGACCCCTCCACAAGCAGCAGCAACAAGAGACAACACAACGGAGAGCAGCCTGCCAACAACGGCTACCCAGCGGCGGACAGATGTATCAACACTGGAGATGAAAGGTCGAGAAGGCACGCCCGGGACGCCGACAACCCATATCATCAAAAAAGTCACTGACGCTCCCAAGCCGCAGCAAAACCCTACTTCCTGCAGCACTGATGCAAAACAAAGCAGGCAATGTGAATTGATCGACATCCTTGGAAAATAAATTGATGCACTTATTCAATACGTGGAATCACGCCGTAATGTCCACGGTGACATAAGAAGAGTGTGCAGTATTATCAAAAGAGCTCACACAGACGTTCTCAGTGAAACGGATTCAATGGAACGTTGCATAAGAAAATTGTCTACCTCTAAACAGGTGCAAATTGTTTCGACAGCAGGGAAAAACACTCCTCAGACGGCTGAGAGAACTAGAGCCAAAGAAAGCCCAAGAGCTGCAACCCAGATTGCAACAAAGTCTCCAGTTGCTAAAAAGAGGAAAAGCGACTCTGATTCTTCCCGGCCACAAACTGTAAATCAACCCATGCAGAGGGAAGAGTGGAAAAAGGTAGAGAAGAAAAAGAAATCGCTGAAAAACAGAAAAGGCACCATCAGGCCAATGTCGGACGCCATTATTATCGAGAAAAAGGCGGGCGGTACATCATATGCGGATATGCTGCGAGCAGTAAAGCACAGCGAAGAACTGAAGGACCTTAGCGAAAAAGTTAAGACGATGCGACCTACAAAAAAAGGTGGCCTTCTTATAGAATTTAAAAGGAGCAAGGATGTTGAGGCCAGTAGTTACCAAATGGCTATTGAAAAAGCGCTGGACGGTGTAGCGTCGGTGAACCTGAAGACGCATACAGTCACAATCCAATGTAAAGGTCTTATCACTGACCTGAACACGGAGGAGGAGCTACTTGAAGCGATTACTCAGCAGGCGCAGGTGAAAAATCTAAAGATGTCGGCGATACGAAGCACACGCACCATTCCAGGAGGTACACAGTCAATGTATTTATCGTTGCGTGCAGATGATGCCAAAAAGGTGCTGGAGCTAGGACATCTCAAAGTAGGATGGGTAAGATGTCGAGTAACAGAAGTTACATCACCGAGACGGTGCTACAGATGCTGGGCATACGATCACGGAGCAACCGCGTGTAAAGAACCCGATCGCACCAAATTGTGCAGACGATGTGGAAAAGAAGGCCACCAAGCAGCAAGCTGCAAAAACGATGAAAAATGTGCGCTGTGTACCGGAGCACATGCAGCTGGCAGCGCAAAGTGCCCGCGCTACCAAGAGGCGGTGCGTCTTAGAAAAACATGAAAGTTCTTCAGCTTAACGCAAACCATTGCCAAGCAGCTCAGGACCTGCTATGGCAGACTGTAGCAGAACAAAGCATTGACATAGTTCTACTTTCTGAACCATTTGAAAACATTGACACTCACAATTGGCTTGCTGATAGTAACATGGGAGCGGCGGTTTGGCTGGTGGGCAATAAAACTCCCCAGTGTAAAATGTCGACAGTCCGCAACGGATTTACATGGATAAAAACGGACGATGTGTTCTATGTCAGTTGCTATGCACCACCACGATGGTCTATACAGGAGTTCGAGCAAATGATGCTAGAGCTGGAACTTGAATTAAGGGGAAAGAGGCCGATCCTGCTTGCAGGAGACTTCAACGCTTGGTCAAGAACTTGGGGCAGTACACATACCAATCAGAGGGGTCGGCTGGTTGAGAACACCGTCGCAGCGCTCGACCTTGTTCTTCTGAACACTCCTGGCGTATATACGTACGACTGCAAAAAGGGAAACTCCATCATTGATCTTGCCTTTGCGGACCGGCTAACTGCGAATACAACCATCTGGACGGTAGATAAGGCCATCCATTCGCATAGCGACCATCTGGCTATTATGATACAAACGTACAGCATAGTACGTAGATACAAAACGAGTGTCCGCAAATGGAAAAAATCAGCTTTCAACACTGAAACTTTTAAAAATGCTTGGGAAAGTGTTCATATTGACGGAGTTAATGCAGAAATTCTGGCGGAACAAATTGCCTCTCAAATGGAAGCTTCCTGTGACGCAACCATGCCCAGGTGCGGAGTCGGTAGGCACAAACAAGCAGTCTACTGGTGGACCGATGAAATTGCATCAATCCGGAGGAAATGCCTAATGGCAAGAAGAAAGGCACAAAGAGCACGGCGCCGATCATCGTATGAAGATCTTTATGCATCCTATAAGGCTCGTAAACGCGATCTGAAGTTAGCAATCCAGCAAAGCAAAATCAGAAGTTTTAGAGAAATGGTAGACGCGGCAAATGTAGATCCATGGGGCTTAGCGTATAAAACTGTCATGCGGAAAGTGAAGGGACCGCAATCATCTCAACCAACGTGCCCACGGCTATTACAACAAGTGGTTGTAACGCTCTTTCCGCCGCAGAAAGACAGTGATAACTCAGCGGACAACTACGAGTTAGAGCCGAATATACCTTCAGTAACAACAGATGAAGTGCTAGGTACACTGAACCGCATTAAAGACAGAAAGGTCCCAGGACCAGATGGTATACCTAATGCTGCCTTTAAGACAGCTGTACAGACGAAACCACACCTTTTTGCGAGCTTGTACGAAAGTTGTCTTAGAGAGGGAACTTTCCCAAATAGATGGAAGATTCAACGACTTGTGCTGCTCCTCAAACCAGGAAAGCAACCTGATGAACCATCAGCGTACAGACCGCTGTGCATGCTCGATACGGTAGGAAAAGTATTCGAACGTATCATATGCGACCGACTACAAGCCTATCTCGAATGCCCATCTGGTCTATCGGACAATCAGTATGGTTTTCGAAGAGCGAGGTCAACGGTAGATGCAACCAGGACGGTGACAGACATTGCGCACGAAGCAATCAGCGGTGGGCACTTGCATATGAAGTACTGCGCTATCATCACATTGGACATCAAAAACGCGTTCAACTCTGCAAAGTGGAGCAATATTTTAATGTCTCTCAAAGAACTAAGAGTACCGGGTTATCTACTGTGCATAATCCGTAGCTACTTCACCAACAGAATTCTGCAATACGATACAGACGGTGGCCAAAAAACATATCAAATCACTGGCGGGGTCCCCCAAGGATCTGTCCTTGGTTCAACACTATGGAATGTCATGTACGACGGGGTCCTCAAACTAAAACTACCAGACGGTGCTACTATCGTAGGCTATGCAGATGATATTGCGCTTGTAGTTACGGATAGAAATATAGACCACCTGGAAGCAAAAAGCAATGACGCAGCAGCAAGGGTAAGGCTATGGTTGGCAAAATCCGGATTGGAATTGGCAGCCCAAAAAACCGAGGCGGTACTCATCAGTGGGCGGAGAAAAAAGGAGGAAATAAAAGTACGTATCGGCACCCATGAAATATCCTCTAAGGCGTCGATAAAGTATCTTGGCGTGATAATAGACAGGCGACTTAGCTACAAGCAGCACCTATCTGCAGTAAGCGCAAGAGCTGATGCCATCAATGGAGCGCTAACACGAATGTTGCCTAATATTGGTGGCCCGCAAGGCAGCAGAAGGCGTGTCTTATCGACAGTGGTAGACTCCGTACTCTTTTACGCTGCCCCGATATGGGCAGGAGCTAAATCGTCCAGCATACATTATGCAGCACACGTACTTCGCCGAAGTGCAATAAGGGTAGCTTGTGGCTACAGAACGGTCTCGAGAGACGCGATAGGCGTAATCGCGAGCAAACTACCAGCTGACATTCAGGCAAAGGAATTGAGCCGTCTCTATGGCAGGCGACGGGCTAAGCTGTCATTAGAAGAAAAAGCTGAAGAGAGACTTCATTCGATAGAAGAATGGCAAATCAGATGGGATTCGTCAACTAACGGACGTTGGACTCATAGGCTTATCTTAAATATTAGCCAATGGGTGACCAGGAAACACGGAGACGTTGACTATTATCTCACTCAAACACTGAGTGGTCACGGTTGTTTTTTGGAGTACCTCCATCGGTTTAATCTGGAGGACACCCCATTCTGCCCAAACTGCAACAACGCGATAGAAAATGCGGAACACGTATTCTTCTACTGCGATCGTTTCAGAGAGGAGCGCCTAACGCTTGAAGCATTTCTGGGTGGACAGCTGTGCCCGGAAAATCTGATCACCAAGATGCTCGCATCAAATGCTTGGTGGAATGCAGTGACAAATTTTGCAACAATGATAGGGCTATATCTTCAACGCGCAGAGTGGCAACGCAACATGCAGCGAAGAATTCACCAGCAGCTTTTGACCGGAGGTAGACTGCCTACGAACTGACGACAAATCACAGACGCCTGAGCTTAGTGCTCAAGACGGTATCAGACTACGACATGTCGGTAATACTTACGACACCATTTCCGATGTTCCATTTGCTGCAGCACCACTTGTGATGTGAAAGCAATGGATATTATCGATAGCGTATAACCTCCATACGCCCATGAAAGAGGAACCTGGACGCAGGTACCTGTTGTGTCAATAGACATACACGCGGCTCCACCTTGACGTAATGTTACCACGGTCCCAGGGTGGAACTCAGCCGATAAGGAGGGTTGTTATAGTGTTAGTGGGAGCATGCCCCACATACCACTGGTGCGACGGCACCTGTGATGATGTTTCTGACATTTTGATTTTAACCTCCCTAAAAAAACAAAAAAAACAAAAAAAAAAAACATAACACAACATAACACAACATAACATAACATAACATAACATAACATAACATAACATAACATAACATAACATAACATAACATAACATAACATAACATAACATAACATAACATAACATAACATAACATAACATAACATAACATAACATAACATAACATAACATAACATAACATAACATAACATAACATAACATAACATAACATAACATAACATAACATAACATAACATAACATAACATAACATAACATAACATAACATAACATAACATAACATAACATAACATAACATAACATAACATAACATAACATAACATAACATAACATAACATAACATAACATAACATAACATAACATAACATAACATAACATAACATAACATAACATAACATAACAAAACATAACATAACATAACATAACATAACATAACATAACATAACATAACATAACATAACATAACATAACAACTTACCCCGTATTAAAGCACTTATCAACAGCTTTCGTTTGATACCCATATTGTACATACACAACCAAAGGTTACCCGGGTCCGCGTTTTGACCTATATCTCGAGACCCCAGTCACGGAGCGGCATGAAAAATACTCTGTACTAAAGCATTCACCAACAGCTTCAACATATATACAACATACATATATACGCTCACTTAAGTAGGAGAGAGCAAGATGTCGAACGTTGCCGTTCGTTTGCTTTGCTTGCTTTGTCGTTCGTTCCGTGCTTTCGCTTGCAGTTTATTCAATGCAATGAGCAAGGTAACGACAAATGAGCAAGGTAACGGCAATGAGCAAGGTAACTACATATGAGCAAGGTAACACTAATGAGCAAGGTAACACTAATGAGCAAGGTAACACTAAAGAGCAAGGTAACACTAATGAGCAAGGTAACACTAAAGAGCAAGGTAACACTAAAGAGCAAGGTAACACTAATGAGCAAGGTAACACTAATGAGCAAGGTAACACTAATGAGCAAGGTAACGACACATTTTTTCGTGCGTGCAGCCTGTTAAATCGAATTATAAGACGTTATCACGTCAAAAGTTCTTAGCCGAAACGTAATTAAAATACAACCGAAAGAAACAACACATTATACAAAAATAATAGACCTACTAAAACAAAAAACAAAAAAAATTTTATACATTCAGGCCAAAAGAGCAACAAGGGTTTAGAGTATTTTTACGACAGATGCATCACTCGACTCCTATCGAAGACATAAAAAATGAACTTTTTGATCTAGGTCATGAAACAACAAATATTCACAACATACAAATTAAAAACGCTTCAGGAATAAAACAACCTCTGTCACTATTTTCAACTGAACTAAAATTAATCGAAAACAATAAAGACATATACAGTAGAACTCATCTACTCCACTGTAAAATTAGTTTTGAGCCACCGCGTCAAAAAAGAACAATTCCTCAATGTGCAAACTGTCAGAGATACGGACATACAAAAAATTACTGTATGGTAGATCCAGTCCGCGTAAAATGTGCTGGCAAACACAAGACAAATATGTGTAAAATTAAGAACAAAGTGGAAACATACCAAATTAAATGTGCTCATTGTGGCAAAAACCATACAGCTAATTATAGAGGCTGTGAAATCTACAAAAAACTCCAAATACAAAGATATCCGACACTACGCAAAAAAGAAATTCACGCTGCACAAGAACAAAGCAATAATGATCATCAACAGAAAAACCTTGGCACAAATACAAATCAAACCCTTATACCAGGCGTTTCTTATGCAAGTTAATTCCAATGATTAATTTTTATTTAAAAAAATAAAATATCTTCAGTCCGAAGATGTTGTTCTTCATTTGAACATTTTATTGGAACTGATCTTATTAATTAATTTTACAATAATGAAACTTAAGAGCTAAAGTGCAATTCAGCAATTTATTTTTTTATTTTTCTTATTTCATATTTTTCAAACAAATACTATCGTGGTTGAAGCATACAATCTTCACTTTGAGCGCAATTATAGTGAAAGTCGCTGGTATGAACCAGAATATATATGTTCCACGTGCTCCATATCACTAAAAAAGTGGAAATCTAGTCAGTGTTTTCAAGATCGTTTGCCATTTTCGAGCCCAATGGTTTGGCATCATCAAGTCATTCACAGACAGGGAAGCCTGCTACTTTTGCCAAACCAACCTCCAAGGTCAGCGCTTCAAAACACGTAACAGTATAAAGTATCCCGAAGTGCTAACTGCTACGAAACCATCTTTAAGAGAAAATGAAAACAAGCTAACTGAAGTAAAAAAAATTGCTGATTCAAGAAGCGGTGATAACAGTTCATCTAATAGTTCACATAATGATGAACCTTTTATCACAGCTGCGTTAGAATCAAAAGAGGGGCATTTTGTTTCGAATTCAGATATGAACGATTTAGTACGTGATCTAGAACTCTCATACAGACATGCTGAGGTTTTGGCATCACGATTAAAACAATGGAATCTTGTAGAAAATGATTTCAAAATAACATTAACAAGGAAAAACTCTGAGCGGACTATTTTCAATAACAATTTTGAAATTGATGGCGAATACCAAAACCTTGCTTATTGTAAAGATTCATCGATGGATCGTGCAAAAGTGAGTATTTCATCGATTTTACGCTTTAAAAAAGAAAGATTTCTCTGTAAACATAAGTCCTGAATTTGATGTATGCTTTTTGTCAGGTTTAAAAGCTGTGTTATTACACAACGACAACGAGTTGCCATCCGTGCCTTTGGCATATGCTACTGATATGAAAGAGACATACGAAACTTTGGCAAAGATCCTTATTCTCTTCTTTTCGGAATGCAAGGAGGTTACACCAAATATCCCTGTTATTTTTGTGAATGGGATAGTCGTGCAAGCAATCACTATGATCGAAAAGAGTGGCCATTGCGAAAGTTTTTCAAAATCGGAAAAAACAATGTTGTTAACATTCAATTAGTAAAAGCTGATAAAATCATATTACCGCCATTGCACTTGAAACTCGGCTACATGAAGCAGTTTGTGAAACGTCTAGATAAAGACAGTGAAGCTTTTTCACACTTAAAAACGACTTTCCCTAAGCTGAGTGATGCCAAAATTAAAGAAGATATTACATTTCAAATAAAATGAAAGTAGCAAGTAATCGTCTGAAATAAAAACAATTTTTTAATTATTAGAAAATTGATGTGCATATTCCATGGAAATATAACCTATTGTATTATTGCACAATATAAAAAATTTTCCGTTATTGTGCAGGGATATTCGTTGGACCGCAAATTCGCAAAATCATGAAGGATGGAAATTTCACTGAGAAACTGAATCCGGTGGAAAGAAGAGCATGGATGAGTTTCATTTCTCTTTGTGAAAACTTTTTGGGAAAAAAAAGAAGTGACAACTACGTTGCAGTCGTGGATGAATTTTTACGGGCCTACGGAGACATGGGATGTAGAATGTCCATCAAAATTCACTTTTTGCATTCACATTTAGACTTCTTTCCGGAGAACCTTGGAAAATTCAGCGATGAACAAGGGGAAAGGTTTCATCAAGAAATTGCGTCAATTGAAAAACGTTTCCTCGAAAAAAACAAAATACATATGTTGGCGGATTACTGTTGGTAGCTCAAACGCGAGACGAGCGATTCTTCGAAGGTCGGGTAAACATTTTTAGAAAAATTTAGGTATGTAAAATCAACAAAAAAATTTATATAAAAAACAGTATGATTGTTCTTTTTACTCCAAGTCAGAACAACTTCATCCCAATTTTCAAAGTTGACAAAAAATGTACGACCAATACATTGTACACACTGCAATACACATGATGGCCCATATTTTCTATTAACGAAAAACTAGCGTAGTTTACGCAAATCCGATTATTGAAAGTAATACATTAATTTCTTCGTTAATAAATGCACTCAAAGAATATTAACAAACATCTTTAATTTTGTTGTAAAATTATGCAATAAAAAATTGTTAAAATTAAAAAAATGATAAAAAAAGCACTTTCTCCAGGTTTAATCAAATAAAATATTGAAAATCTGTGAAAAAATGACTGAGATATCCGTAGATTACCGCGCAAAGTCTGAAAAAACGGTTTTTTATAAATAAATAAAAATTGGAGGGTACAAAAAATATAACAAAAATATTTTTATGCATTATTCGACCATATAAACAACCTACAGTGTGTAATTTGTCAGGTGTATTTCGTTTTTTTTTGTAGCACAGTGTAATTTGATATTAACAATTGGCTCATTTTCCCTTCAGAATTTTGTTTTTTTCTTCCTTGAACATCCTTGTGTTTGACTGAATCAATGTGCTGTTTGCTTGAATTTTTTTTTTTGCAGAAACCAAACAATTGCAATGTGAACAAAATAAGACTGATTTGTCCGACTGAAAAACATTGGAAAATTGGTTTTTTCATATGCACAATAAATTCACCCGGCGTTTCTTTTCTATCTTTTGGCATCTTAACCCAATTTTCAATCAACCGATTACTTCAAATACATGCAATAACTCTGAAGAATATGATGTAACTTACTGCGTTTACTATACATTTCATACTAACACAAGTGACACATAGCACTTGTCGTTGTGCTCTCTTCACAAATCATAGTAACCAATAATTGCGCCAAGCTCATTTCGTGAAAATTTTTGAGTCTCATTTTTATAAACAAATTTGTCGCCTCATTGGAGAAAGCAAATAAAAAAATTTTGAAACAGATTCACGCATAAAATGTTATAGATCTGTTCTTTAAACGAAAGTTTAGCTGCGAATTGTTTTTCTTTATGCTTTGGTTAGAAGAATGATTTAAATTTCTTAAAATTAGTCAAAAAATATGCAATCATGCATTTGAAATAGAAATATGCTTTAATGGACGAAACATGCGAAATATGCATGCAATATAAAAATAAAAAAACAACGATATAAAGAAAATTAGAATGCCAGTGGAGCGCACTCCACCGCGTGAACGGAGTATACCGCTATCTACCGTGTAAACAACAAAATCAAATCAGTGCTCAACTTACCCTGATAATAATGTACATGTAGAAACAAGAGAAACTATGGTTAAAATAAGAGATACAACAATACCGCTATCGTGGAGTGATCAATGCAAAACACCAACAGCTAATCATCATCAATTGGAGAGTCCGGCAATAAAGACTGCTTTGGCGCCCTACAACTATCCGCAAGAAACAGCAGTAACATCATGCACGACAGAAACTGGTACTCACTACTCCATTGTCACCACATCAGCAGCAGCTCTAAGTTCAACAACAACTTCATCCACTTCTCCTGAACCAATCCATACACCTTCAACTCTCATTCAAACCGCAACACGTAGTGCTGAATGTAGCGCACCATCTACACTGATCGCATCGTCATCACCAGTAACGCACAATACAAAATGCAAATACAAAACGAAAAAAAAAGACTTTGTGCAATCACATTTAAAGAGAAACCGCGATAAGCAATCGCCAAACAAACTCGAACTCGAAAATAATAACAAAAACCAAAAGAATAAAATGCAAAGCTCTACACAAACAACTCTACAAGAGTATTGGTTAGGCAATCCAACTTCATCAAATAGGTTCGATCTCTTGGATGTAGAACCAAATATCAATAAGCCAGAAAGCAACCCAATAGAAAAAGATCCAGGTACGCAGCGTGCACAAAAACCGCCACCAATATATGTAGGTACAAAATGTGGAAAATGTATGTACTCTAACAAATGCTTTAAATTCCATGTCAAATACTAAATTTGACATAAAAAAAAGAGGTTGTCTGTAAAGGCGGTTTACTGACGATAGTTTAACGTGATAACGTCATAAGAAAATACTGATTGAATGGTTGCATTTTTCAAAAGAAAATTTTAATTTTATTTGTTTGATAGATATTTTGTATGGATATAGAGAATGAGTTAACATTAACATAACATAATATACTTTAACATAACATAACATAACACAACATAACATAACACAACACAACACAACACAACACAACACAACACAACACAACACAACACAACACAACACAACACAACACAACACAACACAACACAACACAACACAACACAACACAACACAACACAACACAACACAACACAACACAACACAACACAACACAACACAACACAACACAACACAACACAACACAACACAACACAACACAACACAACACAACACAACACAACACAACACAACACAACACAACACAACACAACACAACACAACACAACACAACACAACACAACACAACACAACACAACACAACACAACACAACACAACACAACACAACACAACACAACACAACACAACACAACACAACACAACACAACACAACACAACACAACACAAAATAACATAACATAACATAGCATAACATAACATAACATAACATAACATAACATAACATAACATAACATAACATAACATAACATAGCATAACATAACATAGCATAACATAACATAACATAACATAACATAACATAACATAACATAACATAACATAACATAACATAACATAACATAACATAACATAACATAACATAACATAACATAACATAAGATAACATAACATAACATAACATAACATAACATAACATAACATAACATAACATAACATAACATAACATAACATAACATAACATAACATAACATAACATAACATAACATAAGATAACATAACATAACATAACATAACATAACATAACATAACATAACATAACATAACATAACATAACATAACATAACATAACATAACATAACATAACATAACATAACATAACATAACATAACATAACATAACATAACATAACATAACATAACATAACATAACATAACATAACATAACATAACATAACATAACATAACATAACATAACATAACATAACATAACATAACATAACATAACATAACATAACATAACATAACATAACATAACATAACATAACATAACATAACATAACATAACATAACATAACATAACATAACATAACATAACATAACATAACATAACATAACATAACATAACATAACATAACATAACATAACATAACATAACATAACATAACATAACATTACATTACATAACATAACATAACATAACATAACAACTTACCCCGTATTAAAGCACTTATCAACAGCTTTCATTTGATACCCATATTGTACATACACAACCAAAGGTTACCCGGGTCCGCGTTTTGACCTATATCTCGAGACCCCAGTCACGGAGCGGCATGAAAAATACTCTGTACTAAAGCATTCACCAACAGCTTTCATTTGATACCCATATTGTACATACACGTCCGAGGGTTACCCGGGTCCTCGTTTTGACCTATATCTTGAGACCCTATCTACCAATAGGTATTCAAACTATACGGAAATCATCTTCAATGCCTACTTAACAATGTGTGTAAGTTTGGTTTAATTCGGTTCAAAGACACGGCGGGTCCACGTTTTGGCATATATTTCGAGACCCTAGTCATCAATAGGTATGAAAATTACCGGTATTAAAGCACTTATCAACAGCTTTCATTTGATATCCATATTGTACAAACACATTCTAGGGTCCACGTTTTGGTCTCTATCTCGAGACCCTAGTCACGGAGCGGATGGAAATACTCTGAACTAAAGCATTCACCAACAGCTTCCATTTGATACCCATATTGTACATACACATCCGAAGGTTACCCGGGTCCTCGTTTTGACCTATATCTCGAGACCCTGTCTACCAATAGGTATCCAAACTATACGAAAACCATCTTCAATACCTCCTTAACAATGTGTGTAAGTTTGGTTTAATTCGGTGCCAAGACACGGCGGGTCCACGTTTTGGCATATATTTCCAGACCCTAGTCATCAATAGGTATGAAAATTACCCCGTATTAAAGCACTTATCAACAGCTTTCATTTGATACCCATATTGTACATACACAGCTAAAGGTTACCCTGGTCCACGTTTTGACCTATATCTCGAGACCCCAGTCACGGAGCGGCATGAAAAATACTCTGTACTAAAGCATTCACCAACAGCTTCAATTTGATATCCATATTGTACAAACACATTCTAGGGTCCACGTTTTGGTCTCTATCTGGAGTCCCTAGTCACGGAGCGGCATGAAAAATACTCTGGACTAAAGCATTCACCAACAGCTTCCATTTGATACCCATATTGTACATACACATCCGAAGGTTACCCGGGTCCACGTTTTGACCTATATCTCGAGCCCTATTTTCAAAATAAAATATAATCCATGTTACTCGTGGATGATGTAGCTTTCGAATGGTGAAAGAATTTTTAAAATCGGTCCAGTAGTTTTGAGCCTATTCATTCCAAACAAACAAAGTTTTCCTCTTTATAATATTAGTATAGACAACATATCTTATAAGGTATATGGTAAATATTAAAATACATTTTTTCCTTCATATATAATAAGAAAATTAATAATTATAACATTAAAACAACAGGTATTATTAACAAACTTGGTTTTATTTTAAATTCTTCAAGTGAATCAAATTAATAATAATCAATAAGAAGGCATATGCAAATACAAATACGTGAATTTATATATGTACATATGCGCATATACATACATATATACGCTCACTTAAGTAGGAGAGAGCAAGATGTCGAACGTTACCGTTCGTTTGCTTTGTTTGCTTTGTCGTTCGTTCCGCGCTTTCGCTTGCAGTTCATGCAATGCAATGAGCAAGGTAACGACAAATGAGCAAGGTAACACTAATGAGCAAGGTAACACTAAAGAGCAAGGTAACACTAATGAGCAAGGTAACACTAATGAGCAAGGTAACACTAAAGAGCAAGGTAACACTAATGAGCAAGGTAACTACATATGAGCAAGGTAACACTAAAGAGCAAGGTAACACTAATGAGCAAGGTAACACTAATGAGCAAGGTAACGACACATTTTTTCGTGCGTGCAGCCTGTTAAATCGAATTATAAGACGTTATCACGTCAAAAAATTAATAATAATAACATTAAAACAACAGGTATTATTAACAAACTTGGTTTTATTTTAACTTCTTCAAGTGAATCAAATTAATAATAATCAATAAGAAGGCATATGCAAATACAAATACGTGAATTTATACAATATATGTACATATGCGCATATACATACATATATACGCTCACTTAAGTAGGAGAGAGCAAGATGTCGAACGTTGCCGTTCGTTTGCTTTGCTTGCTTTGTCGTTCGTTCCGTGCTTTCGCTTGCAGTTCATTCAATGCAATGAGCAAGGCAACGACAAATGAGCAAGGTAACGGCAATGAGCAAGGTAACTACATATGAGCAAGGTAACACTAATGAGCAAGGTAACACTAATGAGCAAGGTAACACTAAAGAGCAAGGTAACACTAATGAGCAAGGTAACACTAAAGAGCAAGGTAACACTAAAGAGCAAGGTAACACTAATGAGCAAGGTAACTACATATGAGCAAGGTAACACTAATGAGCAAGGTAACACTAATGAGCAAGGTAACGACACATTTTTTCGTGCGTGCAGCCTGTTAAATCGAATTATAAGACGTTATCACGTCAAAAGTTCTTAGCCGAAACGTAATTAAAATACAACCGAAAGAAACAACACATTATACAAAAATAATAGACCTACTGAAACAAAAAACAAAAAAAATTTTATACATTTAGACCAAAAGAGCAACAAGGGTTTAGAGTATTTTTACGACAGATGCATCACTCGACTCCTATCGAAGACATAAAAAATGAACTTTTTGATCTAGGTCATGAAACAACAAATATTCACAACATACAAATTAAAAACGCTTCAGGAATAAAACAACCTCTGTCACTATTTTCAACTGAACTAAAATTAAACGAAAACAATAAAGACATATACAGTAGAACTCATCTACTCCACTGTAAAATTAGTTTTGAGCCACCGCGTCAAAAAAGAACAATTCCTCAATGTGCAAACTGTCAGAGATACGGGCATACAAAAAATTACTGTATGGTAGATCCAGTCCGCGTAAAATGTGCTGGCAAACACAAGACAAATATGTGTAAAATTAAGAACAAAGTGGAAACATACCAAATTAAATGTGCTCATTGTGGCAAAAACCATACAGCTAATTATAGAGGCTGTGAAATCTACAAAAAACTCCAAATACAAAGATATCCGACACTACGCAAAAAAGAAATTCACGCTGCACAAGAACAAAGCAATAATGATCATCAACAGAAAAACCTTGGCACATATACAAATCAAACCCTTATACCAGGCGTTTCTTATGCAAGTTAATTCCAATGATTAATTTTTATTTAAAAAAATAAAATATCTTCAGTCCGAAGATGTTGTTCTTCATTTGAACATTTTATTGAAACTGATCTTATTAATTAATTTTACAATAATGAAACTTAAGAGCTAAAGTGCAATTCAGCAATTTATTTTTTTATTTTTCTTATTTCATATTTTTCAAACAAATACTATCGTGGTTGAAGCATACAATCTTCACTTTGAGCGCAATTATAGTGAAAGTCGCTGGTATGAACCAGAATATATATGTTCCACGTGCTCCATATCACTAAAAAAGTGGAAATCTAGTCAGTGTTTTCAAGATCGTTTGCCATTTTCGAGCCCAATGGTTTGGCATCATCAAGTCATTCACAGACCAGAAGACTGCTACTTTTGCCAAACCAACCTCCAAGGTCAGCGCTTCAAAACACGTAACAGTATAAAGTATCCCGAAGTGCTAACTGCTACGAAACCATCTTTAAGAGAAAATGAAAACAAGCTAACTGAAGTAAAAAAAATAGCTGATTCAAGAAGCGGTGATAACAGTTCATCTAATAGTTCACATAATGATGAACCTTTTATCACAGCTGCGTTAGAATCAAAAGAGGGGCATTTTGTTTCGAATTCAGATATGAACGATTTAGTACGTGATCTAGAACTCTCATACAGACATGTTGAGGTTTTGGCATCACGATTAAAACAATGGAATCTTGTAGAAAATGATTTCAAAATAACATTAACAAGGAAAAACTCTGAGCGGACTATTTTCAATAACAATTTTGAAATTGATGGCGAATACCAAAACCTTGCTTATTGTAAAGATGTTGAAAAATTGTTTCAATGCTTTAACACGGAAGATCAATCGAAAAATTGGCGATTATTCATAGATGGATCGTGCAAAAGTGAGTATTTCATCGATTTTACGCTTTAAAAAAGAAAGATTTCTCTGTAAACATAAGTCCTGAATTTGGTGTATGCTTTTTGTCAGGTTTAAAAGCTGTGTTATTACACAACGACTACGAGTTGCCATCCGAGCCTTTGGCATATGCTACCGATATGAAAGAGACATACGAAACTTTGGCAAAGATCCTTATTCTCTTCTTTTCGGAATGCAAGGAGGTTACACCAAATATCCCTGTTATTTTTGTGAATGGGATAGTCGTGCAAGCAATCACTATGATCGAAAAGAGTGGCCATTGCGAAAGTTTTTCAAAATCGGAAAAAACAATGTTGTTAACATTCAATTAGTAAAAGCTGATAAAATCATATTACCGCCATTGCACTTGAAACTCGGCTACATGAAGCAGTTTGTGAAACGTCTAGATAAAGACAGTGAAGCTTTTTCACACTTAAAAACGACTTTCCCTAAGCTGAGTGATGCCAAAATTAAAGAAGATATTACATTTCAAATAAAATGAAAGTAGCAAGTAATCGTCTGAAATAAAAACAATTTTTTAATTATTAGAAAATTGATGTGCATATTCCATGGAAATATAACCTATTGTATTATTGTACAATATAAAAAATTTTCCGTTATTGTGCAGGGATATTCGTTGGACCGCAAATTCGCAAAATCATGAAGGATGGAAATTTCACTGAGAAACTGAATCCGGTGGAAAGAAGAGCATGGATGAGTTTCATTTCTCTTTGTGAAAACTTTTTGGGAAAAAAAAGAAGTGACAACTGCGTTGCAGTCGTGGATGAATTTTTACGGGCCTGCGGAGACATGGGATGTAGAATGTCCATCAAAATTCACTTTTTGCATTCACATTTAGACTTCTTTCCGGAGAACCTTGGAAAATTCAGCGATGAACAAGGGGAAAGGTTTCATCAAGAAATTGCGTCAATTGAAAAACGCTTCCTCGAAAAAAACAAAATACATATGTTGGCGGATTACTGTTGGTAGCTCAAACGCGAGACGAGCGATTCTTCGAAGGTCGGGTAAACATTTTTAGAAAAATTTAGGTATGTAAAATCAACAAAAAAATTTATATAAAAAACAGTATGATTGTTCTTTTTACTCCAAGTCAGAACAACTTCATCCCAATTTTCAAAGTTGACAAAAAAAGTACGACCAATACATTGTACACACTGCAATACACATGATGGCCCATATTTTCTATTAACGAAAAACTAGCGTAGTTTACGCAAATCCGATTATTGAAAGTAATACATTAATTTCTTCGTTAATAAATGCACTCAAAGAATATTAACAAACATCTTTAATTTTGTTGTAAAATTATGCAATAAAAAATTGTTAAAATTAAATGATAAAAAAAGCACTTTCTCCAGGTTTAATCAAATAAAATATTGAAAATCTGTGAAAAAATGACTGAGATATCCGTAGATTACCGCGCAAAGTCGGAAAAAAACGGTTTTTTTATAAATAAATAAAAATTGGAGGGTACAAAAAATATAAGAAAAATATTTTTATGCATTATTCGACCATATAAACAACCTACAGTGTGTAATTTGTCAGGTGTATTTCGTTTTTTTTTTGTAGCACAGTGTAATTTGATATTAACAATTGGCTCATTTCCCGTTCAGAATTTTGTTTTTTTCTTCCTTGAACATCCTTGTGTTTCACTGAATCAATGTGCTGTTTGCTTGAATTTTTTTTTTTGCAGAAACCAAACAATTGCAATGTGAACAAAATAAGACTGATTTGTCCGACTGAAAAACATTGGAAAATTGGTTTTTTCATATGCACAATAAATTCACCCGGCGTTTCTTTTCTATCTTTTGGCATCTTAACCCAATTTTCAATCAACCGATTACTTCAAATACATGCAATAACTCAGAAGAATATGATGTAACTTACTGCGTTTACTATACATTTCATACTAACACAAGTGACACATAGCACTTGTCGTTGTGCTCTCTTCACAAATCATAGTAACCAATAATTGCGCCAAGCTCATTTCGTGAAAATTTTTAAGTCTCATTTTTATAAACAAATTTGTCGCCTCATTGGAGAAAGCAAATAAAAAAATTTTGAAACAGATTCACGCATAAAATGTTATAGATCTGTTCTTTAAACGAAAGTTTAGCTGCGAATTGTTTTTCTTTATGCTTTGGTTAGAAGAATGATTTAAATTTCTTAAAATTAGTCAAAAAATATGCAATCATGCATTTGAAATAGAAATATGCTTTTATGGACGAAACATGCGAAATATGCATGCAATATAAAAATAAAAAAACAACGATATAAAGAAAATTAGAATGCCAGTGGAGCGCACTCCACCGCGTGAACGGAGTATACCGCTATCTACCGTGTAAACAACAAAATCAAATCAGTGCTCAACTTACTCTGATAATAATGTACATGTAGAAACAAGAGAAACTATGGTTAAAATAAGAGATACAACAATACCGCTATCGTGGAGTGATCAATGCAAAACACCAACAGCTAATCATCATCAATTGGAGAGTCCGGCAATAAAGACTGCTTTGGCGCCCTACAACTATCCGCAAGAAACAGCAGTAACATCTTGCACGACAGCAACTGGTACTCACTACTCCATTGTCGCCACATCAGCAGCAGCTCTAAGTTCAACAACAACTTCATCCACTTCTCCTGAACCAATCCATACACCTTCAACTCTCATTCAAACCGCAACACGTAGTGCTGAATGTAGCGCACCGTCTACACTGATCGGATCGTCATCACCAGTAACGCACAATACAAAATGCAAATACAAAACGAAAAAAAAAGACTTTGTGCAATCACATTTAAAGAGAAACCGCGATAAGCAATCGCCAAACAAACTCGAACTCGAAAATAATAACAAAAAACAAAAGAATAAAATGCAAAGCTCTACACAAACAACTCTACAAGAGTATTGGTTAGGCAATCCAGCTTCATCAAATAGGTTCGATCTCTTGGATGTAGAACCAAATATCAATAAGCCAGAAAGCAACCCAGTAGAAAAAGATCCAGGTACGCAGCGTGCACAAAAACCGCCACCAATATAGGTAGGTACAAAATGTGGAAAATGTATGTACTCTAACAAATGCTTTAAATTCTATGTCAAATACTAAATTTGACATAAAAGTTCTTAGCCGAAACGTAATTAAAATACAACCGAAAGAAACAACACATTATACAAAAATAATAGACCTACTAAAACAAAAAAAAAAAATTTTATACATTTAGACCAAAAGAGCAACAAGGGTTTAGAGTATTTTTACGACAGATGCATCACTCGACTCCTATCGAAGACATAAAAAATGAACTTTTTGATCTAGGTCATGAAACAACAAATATTCACAACATACAAATTAAAAACGCTTCAGGAATAAAACAACCTCTGTCACTATTTTCAACTGAACTAAAATTAAACGAAAACAATAAAGACATATACAGTAGAACTCATCTACTCCACTGTAAAATTAGTTTTGAGCCACCGCGTCAAAAAAGAACAATTCCTCAATGTGCAAACTGTCAGAGATACGGACATACAAAAAATTACTGTATGGTGGATCCAGTCCGCGTAAAATGTGCAGGCAAACACAAGACAAATATGTGTAAAATTAAGAACAAAGTGGAAACATACCAAATTAAATGTGCTCATTGTGGCAAAAACCATACAGCTAATTATAGAGGCTGTGAAATCTACAAAAAACTCCAAATACAAAGATATCCGACACTACGCAAAAAAGAAATTCACGCTGCACAAGAACAAAGCAATAATGATCATCAACAGAAAAACCTTGGCACAAATACAAATCAAACCCTTATACCAGGCGTTTCTTATGCAAGTTAATTCCAATGATTAATTTTTATTTAAAAAAATAAAATATCTTCAGTCCGAAGATGTTGTTCTTCATTTGAACATTTTATTGGAACTGATCTTATTAATTAATTTTACAATAATGAAACTTAAGAGCTAAAGTGCAATTCAGCAATTTATTTTTTTATTTTTCTTATTTCATATTTTTCAAACAAATACTATCGTGGTTGAAGCATACAATCTTCACATTGAGCGCAATTATAGTGAAAGTCGCTGGATTGAACCAGAATATATATGTTCCACGTGCTCCATATCACTAAAAAAGTGGAAATCTAGTCATTGTTTTCAAGATCGTTTGCCATTTTCGAGCCCAATGGTTTGGCATCATCAAGTCATTCACAGACCAGAAGACTGCTACTTTTGCCAAACCAACCTCCAAGGTCAGCGCTTCAAAACACGTAACAGTATAAAGTATCCCGAAGTGCTAACTGCTACGAAACCATCTTTAAGAGAAAATGAAAACAAGCTAACTGAAGTAAAAAAATAGCTGATTCAAGAAGCGGTGATAACAGTTCATCTAATAGTTCACATAGTGATGAACCTTTTATCACAGCTGCGTTAGAATCAAAAGAGGGGCATTTTGTTTCGAATTCAGATATGAACGATTTAGTACGTGATCTAGAACTCTCATACAGACATGCTGAGGTTTTGGCATCACGATTAAAACAATGGAATCTTGTAGAAAGTGATTTCAAAATAACATTAACAAGGAAAAACTCTGAGCGGACTATTTTCAATAACAATTTTGAAATTGATGGCGAATACCAAAACCTTGCTTATTGTAAAGATGTTGAAAAATTGTTTCAATGCTTTAACACGGAAGGTCAATCGAAAAATTGGCGATTATTCATCGATGGATCGTGCAAAAGTGAGTATTTCATCGATTTTACGCTTTAAAAAAGAAAGATTTCTCTGTAAACATAAGTCCTGAATTTGATGTATGCTTTTTTTCAGGTTTAAAAGCTGTGTTATTACACAACGACAACGAGTTGCCATCCGTGCCTTCGGCATATGCTACTGATATGAAAGAGACATACGAAACTTTGGCAAAGATCCTTATTCTCTTCTTTTCGGAATGCAAGGAGGTTACACCAAATATCCCTGTTATTTTTGTGAATGGGATAGTCGTGCAAGCAATCACTATGATCGAAAAGAGTGGCCATTGCGAAAGTTTTTCAAAATCGGAAAAAACAATGTTGTTAACATTCAATTAGTAAAAGCTGATAAAATCATATTACCGCCATTGCACTTGAAACTCGGCTACATGAAGCAGTTTGTGAAACGTCTAGATAAAGACAGTGAAGCTTTTTCACACTTAAAAACGACTTTCCCTAAGCTGAGTGATGCCAAAATTAAAGAAGATATTACATTTCAAATAAAATGAAAGTAGCAAGTAATCGTCTGAAATAAAAACAATTTTTTAATTATTAGAAAATTGATGTGCATATTCCATTTAAATATAACCTATTGTATTATTGTACAATATAAAAAATTTTCCGTTATTGTGCAGGGATATTCGTTGGACCGCAAATTCGCAAAATCATGAAGGATGGAAATTTCACTGAGAAACTGAATCCGGTGGAAAGAAGAGCATGGATGAGTTTCATTTCTCTTTGTGAAAACTTTTTGGGGAAAAAAAGAAGTGACAACTACGTTGCAGTCGTGGATGAATTTTTACGGGCCTACGGAGACATGGGATGTAGAATGTCCATCAAAATTCACTTTTTGCATTCACATTTAGACTTCTTTCCGGAGAACCTTGGAAAATTCAGCGATGAACAAGGGGAAAGGTTTCATCAAGAAATTGCGTCAATTGAAAAACGTTTCCTCGAAAAAAACAAAATACATATGTTGGCGGATTACTGTTGGTAGCTCAAACGCGAGACGAGCGATTCTTCGAAGGTCGGGTAAACATTTTTAGAAAAATTTAGGTATGTAAAATCAACAAAAAAATTTATATAAAAAACAGTATGATTGTTCTTTTTACTCCAAGTCAGAACAACTTCATCCCAATTTTCAAAGTTGACAAAAAAAGTACGACCAATACATTGTACACACTGCAATACACATGATTGCCCATATTTTCTATTAACGAAAAACTAGCGTAGTTTACGCAAATCCGATTATTGAAAGTAACACATTAATTTCTTCGTTAATAAATGCACTCAAAGAATATTAACAAACATCTTTAATTTTGTTGTAAAATTATGCAATAAAAAATTGTTAAAATTAAATGATAAAAAAAGCTCTTTCTCCAGGTTTAATCAAATAAAATATTGAAAATCTGTGAAAAAATGACAGAGATATCCGTAGATTACCGCGCAAAGTCGGAAAAAACGGTTTTTTTTATAAATAAATAAAAATTGGAGGGTACAAAAAATATAACAAAAATATTTTTATGCATTATTCGACCATATAAACAACCTACAGTGTGTAATTTGTCAGGTGTATTTCGTTTTTTTTTGTAGCACAGTGTAATTTGATATTAACAATTGGCTCATTTCCCGTTCAGAATTTTGTTTTTTTCTTCCTTGAACATCCTTGTGTTTCACTGAATCAATGTGCTGTTTGCTTGAATTTTTTTTTTTGCAGAAACCAAACAATTGCAATGTGAACAAAATAAGACTGATTTGTCCGACTGAAAAACATTGGAAAATTGGTTTTTTCATATGCACAATAAATTCACCCGGCGTTTCTTTTCTATCTTTTGGCATCTTAACCCAATTTTCAATCAACCGATTACTTCAAATACATGCAATAACTCAGAAGAATATGATGTAACTTACTGCGTTTACTATACATTTCATACTAACACAAGTGACACATAGCACTTGTCGTTGTGCTCTCTTCACAAATCATAGTAACCAATAATTGCGCCAAGCTCATTTCGTGAAAATTTTTGAGTCTCATTTTTATAAACAAATTTGTCGCCTCATTGGAGAAAGCAAATAAAAAAATTTTGAAACAGATTCACGCATAAAATGTTATAGATCTGTTCTTTAAACGAAAGTTTAGCTGCGAATTGTTTTTCTTTATGGTTTGGTTAGAAGAATGATTTAAATTTCTTAAAATTAGTCAAAAAATATGCAATCATGCATTTGAAATAGAAATATGCTTTTATGGACGAAACATGCGAAATATGCATGCAATATAAAAATAAAAAAACAACAATATAAAGAAAATTAGAATGCCAGTGGAGCGCACTCCACCGCGTGAACGGAGTATACCGCTATCTACCGTGTAAACAACAAAATCAAATCAGTGCTCAACTTACTCTAATAATAATGTACATGTAGAAACAAGAGAAACTATGGTTAAAATAAGAGATACAACCATACCACTATCGTGGAGTGATCAATGCAAAACACCAACAGCTAATCATCATCAATTGGAGAGTCCGGCAATAAAGACTGCTTTGGCGCCCTACAACTATCCGCAAGAAACAGCAGTAACATCATGCACGACAGCAACTGGTACTCACTACTCCATTGTCACCACATCAGCAGCAGCTCTAAGTTCAACAACAACTTCATCCACTTCTCCTGAACCAATCCATACACCTTCAACTCTCATTCAAACCGCAACACGTAGTGCTGAATGTAGCGCACCGTCTACACTGATCGCATCGTCATCACCAGTAACGCACAATACAAAATGCAAATACAAAACGAAAAAAAAAGACTTTGTGCAATCACATTTAAAGAGAAACCGCGATAAGCAATCGCCAAACAAACTCGAACTCGAAAATAATAACAAAAAACAAAAGAATAAAATGCAAAGCTCTACACAAACAACTCTACAAGAGTATTGGTTAGGCAATCCAGCTTCATCAAATAGGTTCGATCTCTTGGATGTAGAACCAAATATCAATACGCCAGAAAGCAACCCAGTAGAAAAAGATCCAGGTACGCAGCGTGCACAAAAACCGCCACCAATATAGGTAGGTACAAAATGTGGAAAATGTATGTAATATACTCTAACAAATGCTTTAAATTCCATGTCAAATACTAAATTTGACATAAAAGTTCTTAGCCGAAACGTAATTAAAATACAACCGAAAGAAACAACACATTATACAAAAATAATAGACCTACAAAAACAAAAAAAAAAAAATTTTATACATTTAGACCAAAAGAGCAACAAGGGTTTAGAGTATTTTTACGACAGATGCATCACTCGACTCCTATCGAAGACATAAAAAATGAACTTTTTGATCTAGGTCATGAAACAACAAATATTCACAACATACAAATTAAAAACGCTTCAGGAATAAAACAACCTCTGTCACTATTTTCGACTGAACTAAAATTAAACGAAAACAATAAAGACATATACAGTAGAACTCATCTACTCCACTGTAAAATTAGTTTTGAACCACCGCGTCAAAAAAGAACAATTCCTCAATGTGCAAACTGTCAGAGATACGGGCATACAAAAAATTACTGTATGGTAGATCCAGTCCGCGTAAAATGTGCTGGCAAACACAAGACAAATATGTGTAAAAGTAAGAACAAAGTGGAAACATACCAAATTAAATGTGCTCATTGTGGCAAAAACCATACAGCTAATTATAGAGGCTGTGAAATCTACAAAAAACTCCAAATACAAAGATATCCGACACTACGCAAAAAAGAAATTCACGCTGCACAAGAACAAAGCAATAATGATCATCAACAGAAAAACCTTGGCACAAATACAAATCAAACCCTTATACCAGGCGTTTCTTATGCAAGTTAATTCCAATGATTAATTTTTATTTAAAAAAATAAAATATCTTCAGTCCGAAGATGTTGTTCTTCATTTGAACATTTTATTGGAACTGATCTTATTAATTAATTTTACAATAATGAAACTTAAGAGCTAAAGTGCAATTCAGCAATTTATTTTTTTATTTTTCTTATTTCATATTTTTCAAACAAATACTATCGTGGCACTTTGAGCGCAATTATAGTGAAAGTCGCTGGTATGAACCAGAATATATATGTTCCACGTGCTCCATATCACTAAAAAAGTGGAAATCTAGTCAGTGTTTTCAAGATCGTTTGCCATTTTCGAGCCCAATGGTTTGGCATCATCAAGTCATTCACAGACCAGAAGACTGCTACTTTTGCCAAACCAACCTCCAAGGTCAGCCCTTCAAAACACGTAACAGTATAAAGTATCCCGAAGTGCGTAGCAGTTAGCATCTTTAAGAGAAAATGAAAACAAGCTAACTGAAGTAAAAAAAATTGCTGATTCAAGAAGCGGTGATAACAGTTCATCTAATAGTTCACATAATGATGAACCTTTTATCACAGCTGCGTTAGAATCAAAAGAGGGGCATTTTGTTTCGAATTCAGATATGAGCGATTTAGTACGTGATCTAGAACTCTCATACAGACATGCTGAGGTTTTGGCATCACGATTAAAACAATGGAATCTTGTAGAAAATGATTTCAAAATAACATTAACAAGGAAAAACTGTGAGCGGACTTTTTTCAATAACAATTTTGAAATTGATGGCGAATACCAAAACCTTGCTTATTGTAAAGCTGTTGAAAAATTGTTTCAATGCTTTAACACGGAACATCAATCGAAAAATTGGCGATTATTCATCGATTGATCGTGCAAAAGTGAGTATTTCATCGATTTTACGCTTTAAAAAAGAAAGATTTCTCTCTAAACATAAGTCCTGAATTTGATGTATGCTTTTTGTCAGGTTTAAAAGCTGTGTTATTACACAACGACAACGAGTTGCCATCCGTGCCTTCGGCATATGCTACTGATATGAAAGAGACATACGAAACTTTGGCAAAGATCCTTATTCTCTTCTTTTCGGAATGCAAGGAGGTTACACCAAATATCCCTGTTATTTTTGTGAATGGGATAGTCGTGCAAGCAATCACTATGATCGAAAAGAGTGGCCATTGCGAAAGTTTTTCAAAATCGGAAAAAACAATGTTGTTAACATTCAATTAGTAAAAGCTGATAAAATCATATTACCGCCATTGCACTTGAAACTCGGCTACATGAAGCAGTTTGTGAAACGTCTAGATAAAGACAGTGAAGCTTTTTCACACTTAAAAACGACTTTCCCTAAGCTGAGTGATGCCAAAATTAAAGAAGATATTACATTTCAAATAAAATGAAAGTAGCAAGTAATCGTCTGAAATAAAAACAATTTTTTAATTATTAGAAAATTGATGTGCATATTCCATGGAAATATAACCTATTGTATTATTGTACAATATAAAAAATTTTCCTTTATTGTGCAGGGATATTCGTTGGACCGCAAATTCGCAAAATCATGAAGGATGGAAATTTCACTGAGAAACTGAATCCGGTGGAAAGAAGAGCATGGATGAGTTTCATTTCTCTTTGTGAAAACTTTTTGGGAAAAAAAAGAAGTGACAACTACGTTGCAGTCGTGGATGAATTTTTACGGGCCTACGGAGACATGGGATTTAGAATGTCCATCAAAATTCACTTTTTGCATTCACATTTAGACTTCTTTCCGGAGAACCTTGGAAAATTCAGCGATGAACAAGGGGAAAGGTTTCATCAAGAAATTGCGTCAATTGAAAAACGTTTCCTCGAAAAAAACAAAATACATATGTTGGCGGATTACTGTTGGTAGCTCAAACGCGAGACGAGCGATTCTTCGAAGGTCGGGTAAACATTTTTAGAAAAATTTAGGTATGTAAAATCAACAAAAAAATTAATATAAAAAACAGTATGATTGTTCTTTTTACTCCAAGTCAGAACAACTTCATCCCAATTTTCAAAGTTGACAAAAAAAGTACGACCAATACATTGTACACACTGCAATACACATGATTGCCCATATTTTCTATTAACGAAAAACTAGCGTAGTTTACGCAAATCCGATTATTGAAAGTAACACATTAATTTCTTCGTTAATAAATGCACTCAAAGAATATTAACAAACATCTTTAATTTTGTTGTAAAATTATGCAATAAAAAATTGTTAAAATTAAAAAAATGATAAAAAAAGCTCTTTCTCCAGGTTTAATCAAATAAAATATTGAAAATCTGTGAAAAAATGACAGAGATATCCGTAGATTACCGCGCAAAGTCGGAAAAAACGGTTTTTTTATAAATAAATAAAAATTGGAGGGTACAAAAAATATAACAAAAATATTTTTATGCATTATTCGACCATATAAACAACCTACAGTGTGTAATTTGTCAGGTGTATTTCGTTTTTTTTTTGTAGCACAGTGTAATTTGATATTAACAATTGGCTCATTTCCCGTTCAGAATTTTGTTTTTTTCTTCCTTGAACATCCTTGTGTTTCACTGAATCAATGTGCTGTTTGCTTGAATTTTTTTTTTTGCAGAAACCAAACAATTGCAATGTGAACAAAATAAGACTGATTTGTCCGACTGAAAAACATTGGAAAATTGGTTTTTTCATATGCACAATAAATTCACCCGGCGTTTCTTTTCTATCTTTTGGCATCTTAACCCAATTTTCAATCAACCGATTACTTCAAATACATGCAATAACTCAGAAGAATATGATGTAACTTACTGCGTTTACTATACATTTCATACTAACACAAGTGACACATAGCACTTGTCGTTGTGCTCTCTTCACAAATCATAGTAACCAATAATTGCGCCAAGCTCATTTCGTGAAAATTTTTGAGTCTCATTTTTATAAACAAATTTGTCGCCTCATTGGAGAAAGCAAATAAATAAATTTTGAAACAGATTCACGCATAAAATGTTATAGATCTGTTCTTTAAACGAAAGTTTAGCTGCGAATTGTTTTTCTTTATGCTTTGGTTAGAAGAATGATTTAAATTTCTTAAAATTAGTCAAAAAATATGCAATCATGCATTTGAAATAGAAATATGCTTTTATGGACGAAACATGCGAAATATGCATGCAATATAAAAATAAAAAAACAACGATATAAAGAAAATTAGAATGCCAGTGGAGCGCACTCCACCGCGTGAACGGAGTATACCGCTATCTACCGTGTAAACAACAAAATCAAATCAGTGCTCAACTTACTCTGATAATAATGTACATGTAGAAACAAGAGAAACTATGGTTAAAATAAGAGATACAACAATACCGCTATCGTGGAGTGATCAATGCAAAACACCAACAGCTAATCATCATCAATTGGAGAGTCCGGCAATAAAGACTGCTTTGGCGCCCTACAACTATCCGCAAGAAACAGCAGTAACATCATGCACGACAGCAACTGGTACTCACTACTCCATTGTCACCACATCAGCAGCAGCTCTAAGTTCAACAACAACTTCATCCACTTCTCCTGAACCAATCCATACACCTTCAACTCTCATTCAAACCGCAACACGTAGTGCTGAATGTAGCGCACCGTCTACACTGATCGCATCGTCATCACCAGTAACGCACAATACAAAATGCAAATACAAAACGAAAAAAAAAGACTTTGTGCAATCACATTTAAAGAGAAACCGCGATAAGCAATCGCCAAACAAACTCGAACTCGAAAATAATAACAAAAAACAAAAGAATAAAATGCAAAGCTCTACACAAACAACTCTACAAGAGTATTGGTTAGGCAATCCAGCTTCATCAAATAGGTTCGATCTCTTGGATGTAGAACCAAATATCAATAAGCCAGAAAGCAACCCAGTAGAAAAAGATCCAGGTACGCAGCGTGCACAAAAACCGCCACCAATATAGGTAGGTACAAAATGTGGAAAATGTATGTACTCTAACAAATGCTTTAAATTCCATGTCAAATACTAAATTTGACATAAAAGTTCTTAGCCGAAACGTAATTAAAATACAACCGAAAGAAACAACACATTATACAAAAATAATAGACCTACTGAAACAAAAAACAAAAAAAATTTTATACATTTAGACCAAAAGAGCAACAAGGGTTTAGAGTATTTTTACGACAGATGCATCACTCGACTCCTATCGAAGACATAAAAAATGAACTTTTTGATCTAGGTCATGAAACAACAAATATTCACAACATACAAATTAAAAACGCTTCAGGAATAAAACAACCTCTGTCACTATTTTCAACTGAACTAAAATTAAACGAAAACAATAAAGACATATACAGTAGAACTCAACTACTCCACTGTAAAATTAGTTTTGAGCCACCGCGTCAAAAAAGAACAATTCCTCAATGTGCAAACTGTCAGAGATACGGGCATACAAAAAATTACTGTATGGTAGATCCAGTCTGCGTAAAATGTGCTGGCAAAAACAAGGCAAATATGTGTAAAATTAAGAACAAATTGGAAACATACCAAATCAAATGTGCTCATTGTGGCAAAAACCATACAGCTAATTATAGAGGCTGTGAAATCTACAAAAAACTCCAAATACAAAGATATCCGACACTACGCAAAAAATAAATTCACGCTGCACAAGAACAAAGCAATAATGATCATCAACAGAAAAACCTTGGCACAAATACAAATGAAACCCTTATACCAGGCGTTTCTTATGCAAGTTAATTCCAATGATTAATTTTTATTTAAAAAAATAAAATATCTCAGTCCGAAGATGTTGTTCTTCATTTGAACATTTTATTGGAACTGATCTTATTAATTAATTTTACAATAATGAAACTTAAGAGCTAAAGTGCAATTCAGCAATTTATTTTTTTACTTTTCTCATTTCATATTTTTCAACTATTTTGCTACAACCAGCTTTTAATACCAATTCCTTAGAATTGGCACAATTTGTATTGTTAAGCGTGTGAGAATTAATTATTATTAATTCAATAATAGCTTCCGTCGACTGGTAAACAATTCCCCAGAATCGACACAACTTCCGTCAACTGGCAAGCATTTCTTCAGAATTGACACAATTTGTTTGTTGAGCTTGTAAAAAATAAGTAGTATTAATTTAGCAATAACTCCCGTTAACTCTTCCACCCTTAAATGCGTTCGTCCACGAGCGCTCGAAAAGTAGAGTAGATTATGTAATCTTGCTGTTGATGTTGGACTAATATCTTTTGGGGCTGGTACGGGATTCACGATTACTGTGGTTAATAATTTTTTATTTTTTGCTTTCCTAATAGCCAAAAGTGTTAAACTAAGTGTAAAAAGAAAAGCAATAAAGATAGCAGCATTAGATACCCATGTTTCTCTTCGTATTCTATGAATTATTTTTATGTTCTTTAAATGTAATCTTGCTGTTGATGTTGGACTAATATCTTTTGGGGCTGGTACGGGATTCACGATTACTGTGGTTGATAATTTTTTATTTTTTGCTTTCCTAATAGCCAAAAGTGTTAAACTAAGTGTAAAAAGAAAAGCAATAAAGATAGTAGCATTAGATACCCATGTTTCTCTTCGTATTCTATGAATTATTTTTATGTTCTTTAAATGTAATCTTGCTGTTGATGTTGGACTAATATCTTTTGGGGCTGGTACGGGATTCACGATTACTGTGGTTGATAATTTTTTATTTTTTGCTTTCCTAATAGCCAAAAGTGTTAAACTAAGTGTAAAAAGAAAAGCAATAAAGATAGTAGCATTAGATACCCATGTTTCTCTTCGTATTCTATGAATTATTTTTATGTTCTTTAAATGCATTTCTTTAAGTGACTCTAGAGATAATAGGTTTAGTATCTTCTCTTCTATTGGAGATTCTTGTATTATGGCGGGTATAGGCGTCATATAAGATGCTTCCAGATTCTTAAGGGGCGTCCATAAATTACGTGAGGTGTTTTTTTCAATTTTCTGACCCTCCCTCCCCCCCTGGGGAGATGTCGTGAGATTTTATTCAACCCCCTCCCCCATCCCCCAATCTCACGTGAGATTTTTCAAAATGTGGGTTTCTTATGTAAACGCGTTGGATTGTTATTGTAAAAAGAAAAAAAATTTGCTTCGTGCTTTTATTTACGACTAGTTAAGACTAGTAATCAATATTGCTGAGAGTTATAAGTGTAATAAAAATTTAACAAGAGAAGACTTAAATCGTAACTACTGCGATTAAAAAAAGAATATCTACTCTAATTCAGTCCATGGAGAAACATGCGCGGTTTCAAGAGAGACTATTGGGACCAACATGTCCATATGATTTTCAGTAAAATCATGTGCTCCTTCAACTTCATTCTAATCTAGCCACTCTAAGCCGTTGACGCTTGCGCACAGTAACTCATTAGCTCGTCTTGTGACAATCCGTGAGGGTCGCACTTTGCGGAACATACGCGCTTGCTTAGCTGGTGCAATGTGAGCTGCTCTCCTGTGCTCTGCAACTCTCTAAATCATCACGTATACTTGGGCAATAGAGATCAATAGGCGTGCTGATGAAGGCATTCAGCGGTTGAATCAGTACGCGTATTAGAAATGGAGCAAATGATTTTCCGTCATGTTCTTTAAAGTCCGGAGTTGTCAAACGTCAACCTGAGTGATAGGGCGTTCGGCTCATAGTGGCGCGAAAACAACCGACGGGCTACACTGTACCGCAAATTCAGATTAAATTGAGCTATTTGGTATAAAACAAATATGGTGGTTTGACAGTAGTAATGTATAACGTCGAAGTATGAATGAAATTATTTTCTTTCGAACGAATTAGTGAATGATCTTAATCATACTACGATTACGCTTGAGATTAAATCTTAAGCATGTACAATTTTTTTGTTTCAATCAGAAAAAAAATTGCGTGATATTTGCCGAGACCCCCCTCTCTCCAACGTAAGATTAGATGAGATTTGACTCGACCCCCTTCCCCCCCCTTAAACATCTCACGTAATTTATGGACGCCCCCTTATATACTTTTTCGTTGATTTTTATTGCAGTGTTGTCAAATCTTATAAGGAAGGTTCCACTTAGCTTATATCTTATGGATTCTGTTCTTATAGTTTCGTTTACATTATTGAAAAGAATAAGTCCTTCTGATATTTCTTCAATGCGTTGAACATGCTGAATATTTCTGGTTGTACAAGTTGGTCTTTGATTATTCATGATATTCTTAATACATTTATCTTTACTTAGATCTATAATTTGATTTCTTTTACAAATTTCAATTTTATTATATTTTAAGCAATTATTATTTATTGCATATATTTCGTTTTCACTTACAAACATTTGTTTAAAAGTTAAATTATTAATAGAATCATTTTTAATAATTGGCTTTACAATAATATTATTATATAAAATAGGATTTGTCAAAGGAATTTTAATTATGTATAAGAGGTTTGTGTTATTACTTAATATATTAACATTTGCCAATTCTAAAGCTTCCTCTATATTGTTAAAGGGCATGTCCTCTTTTTTCCATTTTTCTATAGCAATAGTCATCTCTTCTTTATTTAATAGGAATTAATTTATAATGTTATTTTTAGCCCATTGTATGGCATACTTTATATTAACAATTGTTTCTTTTATCAATCTTACTTTATTTCTTAAAATTTCTATTTCTTCATTAATAAATGCTTCGTCCTTTCTTATTGCATTTGAAAAATCATTTACCAAGCCTGTAATGTTGTTCAGTCTGTTAGTGAAATCCGTATTTATTATCATTTGCTTCTCAGTATTGTCAGCTATTTCGTTTAGTGTCTTATAAATAAGTTTAGCGTGATCATGGTCGGGTGATCCTGCAGTGAGTTTTCAGTTTTTCCTAAAGTATCTATTGATCTGACATTTCTTTGTGGTGTCATGATCCTAAGAGTCGCCAACAGATCCAAGCTTTGATTTAGTTCAAGATACATGGTTGGATATAATGGATTTGTCTTTAAAATATTTTTATCAACGTATTTTTTTGTGTTATACAAACAGTCATAATATGATTCAAGATTAATTGGATGTATGAATTTAAAATTTCCGTCCTGAATTTTCCCGTAGCCGTTGGCTATAGTTACAACGTAGGATTCAGTGTAGTTATGTATTTGAACCTCTGCCCTCAGCATTGACTACAGCAATGTAAAAAGCCAAAAGCGATTGGCCTATTTTCCTGGCTAAGAACGGCTCCTATAGCGTAGCTAGATGCATCAGTTGTAAGTTCAAAAGTTTTATTAAAATCTGGGAATGTCAAGATCACATCCCTGGATGACAGTATAGCCTTCAGTTTATCAAAAGCTTCTCTTGCAGACATATCGAGTTCTATCTATTTTTTGCTGGATTGGTTTCGGGACACACGACCCTCTTCCCCTCTTAACAGGTTTGTCAGAGGTTTTGCTATTTTAGCATAATCCTTGACAAAACGGCGGTAATAACCGCATAAACCAAGAAAACATGGAAGGTCTTTCAATGTATTGGGATAGGGAAAATTTACTATGGCTTCTACTTTTTCGGGTTTGACTGTACCCCTTCCTGGGAAACGACAATTCCTAGAAATTCTACCTTGGTTTTAAAAAACTCGCATTTGTCAAGCTGAACTTTCATGTTAGCTTGATGTAAGGTTTGAAAAATCTTATTGATATCACTGCTATGTTGATCCTCACTAGGGCTGAAAATGATTATGTCATCAATGTAGACATAACACCTAACTCCAATATGAGGGCGCAGAATTTCATCCAGTGCACGCTGAAATATTGCCGGTGCATTCTTGAGTCCAAATGGTAGCCGAGTGAACTCGTATTTGCCATTCTTAATGGAGAATGCTGTTTTCTCTATATCCTTTGGCCGTAATGGTATTTGGTGAAAGCCACTTTTCAAATCTAACACTGTAAAATATTTACTTCTTCCCAATTGTGCTAGTACCTCATTAATTTCTGGTAAAGGGTATTTATCCGCTATGGTAATTGCATTTAACTTACGATAGTCGATGACCATACGAAATTTCTTTTCCCCACTAGCGTCTATTTTTTTTGGAACAATCCACACCGGTGAATTGTATGGGGATTTTGATGGCCTAATAATTCCATATTCCAATAAAGCTCTCACCTGATCTTCTATTTCGTCTTTCAAGCCCATAGGATAAGGGTATATCTTTGAGTAAATCGGGTCTTCAGTCTTCGTCCGAATTTCTCCTATTATTTTTGTGGTATATGTTAGTTTTTTGTCCGGAGTAGAAAAAACATTAGCGTAAGTCGATACAGCTTTATTAAGCATGTTTTTTGTCGTTGTGTCATGTAGTTAGTCCGAATCGAAGTCATATTAATGCTATCTGTTGGAAATTGTTTCAAAAAAATTTTCTTATCGTTTCCTAATTTCATATAGCTATGTTTGGTATAAATTATGGCGTCAAAGGTTTTAAGAGTGCCATTATCAAAGATGCCATGAAAAGTCCTTAGTTCTGGAAGTAAAAAAAAACTTAATTGGTACGTCCGTTCTACCGAATAATGTGGCGTTCGTGTGAAATTTAATGTCTACTTTACCTGCAATTGAATTTGCATAAAAGTTTTTTTTGTTTGGAATGGGATTTTTTACAAGATCTGGTCGTATATAATTTTTATTCGAGCCCGTATCGATTAGAATTTTAAGGATTTGTCCGTTGTCCCTCTTACACTCAAAATATGGAAGAGCGGACGAATTTAATCTAAAAAATGAGTCTCGTCAACGTTGTCATAGTCGTAATCATGTAATGTTTGTTCGTGAGAAATGTCTTCTGTTGGTTCCTGGTAAATTTCGTCCGTGTCCTGCTTTTCCGTACTATGGTCAATCTCGGATCTTAAGTGAAAGTTTCTGCTTTGTTTCCGGGCTTCTGTATTCTGTAGTGGTGGTGGTCGTTTGCCAAGGAATCCATTGTTTGAAGGTCTGTTCATATAATTAATATTTTTCGTCCTAATACTTTGGTCCACGCCCATGGGCTCAGGCCTTGGTGGTGGTTTCGGTGCAAAAGGTCTTGCTGGTATATAATTTATATATTGGTAATATTTAGGAATAGCACCTTGATGCTGATTAATTTGAGCAGCAGACATCCTAGCCTGCTCTTGAAGAGTCTCAGTTATTATCCTCCCAATTTTTTGTTGTAACTCTGCCATATTAACTCCCTGATTCTGTGGCGCATTCAAGACAGATGGCCTAAAAAGGTTGTTTGGGTTTGACATTATTAAATTTAACAAGGACCTCACTATGTTCGTCAAAACAAATATTTCCGTAAAAACAATGTTTTTGCAGAACTTATTTTGTAATTTGTATGCAAATGAGTTAAAAGGTTTCTCGAACAGGCACAAATAAACAAAACAACGAAACAAAGGAGGCAAACAAACACACAAGAACTTCAATGAAAATAAATTTGTATGCTATTGATTGTAATCTTCTTGTAAATTTCAGTTATAAATTTAAATTTCTTTATTTTTGAATAATAAAAAAAAATTTACTTTATATAATATTAATCTTTCGTTAATTAATTTTTTTAATTTTATAATATTCTTTATCTTCAATTACTTTCTCTTTTAAAAAAAAAATAACTTTATATATTTTATTTGTATTTATTATTTAATTTATATTCACTTTTATCAAAAAAAAGTTTTTGAACTTATCTTTTTCCTTGTTTTAATTAATTTCTTCAACAATAATATTTTAATTCAATTTCTTTTTAAAAAAAAAAAAGCTTTTTATACCTAATAATTTCCTTTTTCTTCTTTTTTGAAGTGAAAACTTCTTTAGAATCGTTGGGAGTGATTTGAGAAAAAGTGAAACGAAAAAAGCGACACTCTTGGCTACGAATATTACATATACACGTAGCGACGAACTAAATAACTTTTAGGCCAGCGCCGACAGCATGGCGCGATAGCCGAGCGGCTAGCAATGTGAGCTTCCGATCCAAAATCCTTCGTTCGAATCACAAGAAAACAATTTTTTTTTATGCAGTTATTTTATTTTATTTTATGATTTGTTTATGAGGAGCTTTTTTTCATGGCAGAAATACACTCGGTGTTTTGCCATTGCCTGCTGAGGGGTGAGCGCTATTAGAAAAATTTCCTTAATTTTGGTATTTTCACCGAGATTCGAACTGACGTTCTCTCTGTGAATTCTGAATAGTAGTCACGCACCAACCCATTCGGCTACGGCGTTTGTTTAATTTTACTGATGCAAAAATGAGGAAAAATATATGAATAAAGTTTGCTTACTGTTTACACATTTTCCAAAGGTGACGGAAAACCAAAAAAAAAAGTCGATTTTCAAACAAATACGAGTGCATATGTGTAATTGTGTTAGAGTTTCGGTCACGCCCCAGCAAAACCTGCGTGCATATGTGTTTGTAACATTCAAAAAAATGTAATTGTGTTAGAGTTTCGGTCACGCAGGTTTTGCTGGGGACGCTCATAATAGCAACCGCGTGTGTATTTTTAGATTCGTAAATATTTTCATTTTTAAATATTTACCGCAATTATGCCGAAAAATAATGCAGAAAAGTGTCGTGAATATCGACAGAAAAAAAAATCAATAAATAGCATCACGGAATTTATTCACGAAAATTGAATAAAGTATACACCAGAAGTATCGCGGATACTTAGAAAAGATTACAATAAAGTTCCAATGATTTTAAGTGGCGATTTTAACGTAAATTTTGCATTGGACACAGCGGTTCCTTTAATTGACGTTCTCAATACAACATTCAATTTAAAAATGTGTAACAATCGCACTGAATCGACAACACGATCAAAAACAACCATTGACGCGGTATTTCAAACACATGTTGACAACATCGAAACCAAAGCATTTGTATCATATTTTAGCTATCATAAGCCACTCGCATCATTTGTTGAAATTGAAAACATTGAGGATGAATAATAATAAAATGAAGAAAATAAAATATGAACTTTATAGCAATATTATAATGAACCTATAATTATCTTGCTCCTAATGCTGCTTTCGTCTTATTCTCTCTCAGTTTGTTTTACGGAAGGTTTCACTTCTATCGCGTCTAACCGTTAGACTGGTGTTTTTTTTTTTTTAAATATACTTAAATGTAAACTTACAATAACTCCTAATTGGTGATTGGTTGGTGACCCTAGTTGTTCCTTTTTATCCCACGAACGGGTGACTCAGGCCTTCGGTACACACTTCACAAGAAAAGGACGGCGATGGGTCATTGGTGTTGTTCTTTGGAACCCAGTCAGCAAAAAAATTTTAAGTGTAGTCGGATGTAATGGCTCCTATGGAGGTTTTTATTTTACACACTCACTTTTTAATTTCTTTTTTAAAAAATTACTATTTTTTAATATGATTATCCTGCTGGGCCCCACGTTGGGCGCCAGTTAATTCCAATGATTAATTTTTATTTAAAAAAAATAAAATATCTTCAGTCCGAAGATGTTGTTCTTCATTTGAACATTTTATTGGAACTGATCTTATTAATAAATTTTACAATAATGAAACTTAAGAGCTAAAGTGCAATTCAGCAATTTATTTTTTTATTTTTCTTATTTCATATTTTTCAACTATTTTGCTACAACCAGCTTTTAATACCAATTCCTTAGAATTGGCACAATTTGTATTGTTAAGCGCAGAATTAATTATTAATATATTAATTCAATAATAACTTCCGTCGACTGGTAAACAATTCCCCAGAATCGACACAACTTCCGTCAACTGGCAAGCATTTCTTCAGAATTGACACAATTTGTTTGTTGAGCTTGTAAAAAATAAGTAGTATTAATTTAGCAATAACTCCCGTTAACTTGCACAAGCAACATCAGCGAAAACATTAACAAATAAATTAAACAAACCTAATACTACGAGGGGTGCCTTTTATATGTCGGGATTTGGCAACCCTGGTGTTGCAATCTGGCAACTGACAGCTGTATCACAAAGTTTGACATTTTTTGGCTTTTACGTACTCAGAACGTTTTGAAATACCAGCGCTATTTGTGTTGTTTACAGTAACTTAAAAATGGAATTAAATCGTGAACATTTTCGTGCGATTATTTTTTACAATTTTCGACGTGAATTAACTCAGCAACATTGCATGGATGAACTTAATTCATTTTTTTGCGATGAAGCTCCATCAAGGACCAGTGTTTATCGATGGTATGGTGAATTCAATCGTGGTCCTAGTTCACTCCAAAACGAATTTCGTGAAGGTCCTCCAAAATCAGTTGTTGTTCCGAGAACCATTGATGCTGTGCAAGATCGTCATGTGACCTATCGTGATATTGAGACAATCTTAGGCATTAGTGGGACCAGCATACATTCAATATTGCATAAACATTTGACTGTCAAAAAAATTTGTTCGCGTTGGATCCCACACAATTTGTTAATCGCTCAAAAAAAGACTCGTGTCGATTGGTCGAAGGAAATGCTCAAAAAATACGATCGCGGGGCTTCGAAACACGTCTATGACATCGTGACAGGTGATGAATCATGGATTTACGCGTATGAGCCCGAAAGTAAACAGCAGTCAACTGTATGGGTGTTTCAAGATGAGTCAAATCCAACAAAAGTTGTTCGCGCACGAAGCACTTCCAAGCAAATAGTCGCCTGTTTTTTCGGAAAAACTGGACATGTCGCAACCGTACCACTAGAAAAACGCAGAACAGTAAATTCTGAGTGGTACACAACCATTTGTTTGCCAGTTGTCTTCCAAGAAATTAGGAAAACCAATCGCTAAAGACGGATCACTCTTCACCAGGACAATGCGAGCTCTCACACATCGGCTCAAACAACTGCATTTTTGAGCACCCAAAACATCGAACTAATGGGTCATCCGCCGTATATCTTTTTATTCCCGTACGTAAAAAACAAACTGAGAGGTCAACGTTCTTCGACACCTGAAGAAGCGGTTGCGGCATTGAGAATGCATGTTTTCTAGATACCTCATTCAGAGTGGCAAAAGTGCTTCGACAATTGGTTCAAACGCATGCAAAAGTGTATGATCTTCATGGAGAATATTTTGAAAAACAATAAAGTGATTTTCGATGATTAAAATTTGTTTTTGTTCTCCAATCCCGACATCAAGTAACGATGATTTAACTGAACTTAAAACTATGATGAAACAATTGATGACACAAATGGCCACCATGATGAACATTGTAACCATACTAATATAGTATCGAAGCTAGATGGACGCACTAAGTAAAATAAAAATTGCAATTTGAAACGCAACCGGACTTACGCGCCACGAATTAGAACTCAAGGCTTTTATTCTGGATAAAGCAATTGATATTAGTCTAATATCCGAGACTCATGCAACTCGCAAAACTTTTGTAAATATACCTAATTACAACATACACTACACAAATCACCCAGATAACAAGGATCACGGAGGAACTGCAATAATCATCAAACAATTAAATAACACGAACTTGATGGTTATAGAAACAATAACATTAAGCGTTTTTCAGTAAGAGCGCTTCAACTTTTTTTTTGAATAAAACACAAACGGTTTGACTTTTTTAACTATTTTTTTTTTTATTATCGAGTTTCAACATATACATTTAAGTATGAAATTCGATTTCTTTTGCATGACCACCGCGTGCACGTTCAATGACTTCGCATAACCCCAAAGAAAATAGTCTAGAGGCGTCAAATCACACGAGGGCGGCGGCCATTCGACCGGTCCATTTCTGGAAATAATGCGCTCATCGAACTTACTCTTCAACAAATCAATTGTAGCGTGTGCTGTGTGGCATGTGACCCCGTCCTGTTGAAACCACATGTCGTCTAAGTCCATACCATTCAATTGCGGCCAAAAATAATCGTTTATCATGTCGCGGTATCGATTTCCATTCACAGTAACGTGGCGATCGTTCTCGTCAACGAAAAAATATGGGCCAATTACGCCGCCGGCATGTAAACCGCACCAAACAGTGATTTTTTCGGGATGCAACGGTGCCTCATGAATCACGTGTGGATTGCTTTCTGCCCAGTAACGCATATTTTGCTTGTTGACAAAGCCATTGAGCCAAAAGTGAGCTTCATCACTGAAGATGATTTTTTGGAAAAAATGCTCTTAAAGTAGCAGCAACAGAACGATTATTTTCATAAAAAATTTGCACGATTTGCAATCGTTGCTCAAGTGTGTAGCGTTCCATGATGAAATGTATGCTAATGAAGTTTACAAATGACAAGCGAAAAATAAAAAATATTGCGACGTTCAGCCTCCCTATCGGAGAAAAGTTGAAGCGCACCTATTGAAAAACGCTGTACAAGCAACGACAGTTTCAATAAATAGCTCAAATGGACCAATAACAATATCAGCAGTATACTGTCCGCCAAAATTCAATAACACGAAAGATCAATACCTGGACTATTTAAACAGCCTAGGAAGTCGATATATCGCTGGAGGTGACTACAATGCGAAAAATTCTATTTGGGGATGAAGGTTAACAACTTCTAAAGGCCGACATACTGGCCTACAGATTTCAAAAAGCAACCAGATTTAAAATTGACTCAGCAAGAGCTTTTTTCAACGATTCCATCATCAAAGCCCTCACCCTTTCGACACCAACTATAAAAATTCTACAAAAAGAGTCTATTCCAAATCAACAACTGAATTAAAAGCATTATTAAAACAACACCAAGATAAAAAGCTTCAGAATTACATACATAACTTGGCGGCGACGGCAGTTAACAATTATTCTCTATGGAAAGCAACTAAAAACTTAGTCAAAGCAGTTCCACATAAACCTCCAATCAAAACACAACACGGAACTTGGGCAAAGACCAATAAAGAGAAGGCAAACACACTAGCTGAACACTTTAAAACAATATTCTCAAACGAAAAAGACAATCAGCACATTGAACAAAATGTAAATACGAGTAACCCAGAAAAGAAAATGAAAATGACAACCTCAGGAAAAATCAAATATCATTTGAAAAATCTGAACAGTAAAAAAGCCCCGGGCTACGATCTAATAAATGGTAAAATACTAAAAGAACTACCTGATGTAGCAATCACATATATACGACAAATATTCAACAGCATATTAGGGATCCAATGCTTCCCACGCCTCTGGAAAGTTGCATAAATAACAGCAATCCCCAAACCAGGTAAAAATGCATCAGAAACGACATAATATCACCCCATCAGTCTCTTGCTCATTATTTCAAAAGTATTTGGAAAAATATTCTTTGCCAGATTAGACAATATTCTGATAGAAAAAAATATAATACCAAGCCATCAATTTGGATTTAGACGACAGCATTCAACTGTGCAACAAGTCCACAGAGTTATAAACAAAATATGTACTAGATGATATGGATAATAAAAGGTTCTGCATAGCTGTCTACCTAGATATTGCAAAAGCTTTTGACAGGGTGTGGCATAAAGGACTACTGCACAAGCTAAGCGAAATATTGCCACGGAATCACTTCATCATTCTCAAAAGTTATCTGGAAAACCGACATTTTTTATAAAGGTTGAAGACGAATGCTCAAGCATGATGCAAATGACAGCAGGTGTGCCCCAAGGTAGTGTCCTAGGCCCTCTATTGTACCTGATATTTACAGCAGATATACCGATCCCAACAACAAAAAATTGCATGATAGCCACATTCGCGGATGACACGGTTTTAATGGCATCAGACAAAATAGAAAAAAAGCGACTGACATTCTTCAACAAACAATAAATGACACTGTATCATGGCTCGATAAATGGGGACAAAGATAAAACGGTACAAGTAATTTATACAAATAGAAAGCCTAAGAAACACAAACTAACAATAAAAAGCAATGAAATAAAAATCCACCCTAGTGCAAAGTACCTTGGCATAACTATAGATGAAAAACTAAATTGGAAACGACATATAGAAAACAAGCGAAATGAAATCAAAAACAAGTTCAGACAACTGGCTGTTGGCTAAAAATTCAAAACTAAGCCTTAACAACAAAGTAGTGATATATAAATCTTAATCTCACCCATTTGGAAATATGGGGCACAGCAAAAAATCCAATATCAAAATAATTCAAAGGACCCAATCTAAAATACTTCGAGCAATAACAAAAGCAGGCTGGTGGTATATACCAAGCGACGTGATCCACAGCGACCTCAATATCGACATAATAGATGACACAATTAGAAAATACAGCATCAAGCATATACAACGACTAACAAATCATTAAAACGAACAAATGCGCAAACTACCACAATCGGAGAAAGCGGGAAAACGAAGATTAAAACGATTAACTCCAACAGAGCTCACAATTTAACAAAACAATAAAGAAATAAAAAAATAATTAATAATAATAATAATAATTATTACACTTAGAAAATAATATAACGTAGCATAATTTGAAGCAAAATTGAATGTTTATCTAACATTGTTTAGAGAACAAAGAATTCCAATACTACTTTAAAAATAATAACTTATTGTTTAAATTTAACATATTGTAATTTAACAAGCGAAATAAAAAAAAAAAAACCTGCATTTGCATGACTATCACAGCTCTACATATAACGATCACCCTACTAACACTGACCAAAATGGCACTAGGACGTCTAAAGGTGACACGGATGCAACATAGACTTTTATAAGCTTAAACTCATTAAAAAGGGCGTAATAAAATACGACGACGAGTAAAATATAATAGCGATATAAAATACCAAACAATTATTTGTATTTATAAAAAAAATAACTTAGAGATGCTAGAGAAGAATAAATACGTTGTAAAAATTAAAAATGTAACTTACAAATTCGAAGAAAATACCGAAATAAACCATTTGAAAATATGCTGTATTTTACGGATTCAAAATATTAAATTATTTATAATAAGTGTGAAATGAAATTGTTGAAAGTCACTCTTTATAATGAATTAACACACATTCACTGATATATATTTCTATCCAAGCAAAAGTTATAATCAAACATTTTCAACAGATATTACATTCGAAGATATAAAAATTAAATATTTGGAAAATTTAAAAGCTATAAAAGAGCTAAAGTTTCACAAAAATGTGGGTTTTGGAATAGACTTAACTCTTATCTCTCTTATTGTAGTCATAATTGCAAGTTTTCATTATATTTAAAACAAGAAAAGTAGCAAAATAAGAATAAATGTGCGATAGAGAATTCAAGAGAATCTTTAAACAAAAGGGGGAGGAGTTAAATCTTCGCCACAAACTCCCTTTCCCTTAGACTTGAGAAGGTATATACGGTTTTGCAATTTTTGCTTTGACTTTCGTTGTTCTTGTTATTTCTCTTTTTTTTTTCTTTGGAAAACAAGTAAACCAAAGAATTTGATATAAATTAAAAATAGTAAGACTTCAACAAAACGCCTTTTGCTCTGACACAAAATAAGATATTTGAATAAATCTTACCTAGCTAACCGTGATTAAATTCGTGGAAATCGACCTTTGACAAGCTCACGACAAATAGTGATTTTGGAATCTTTTGACAGCATTTATAGATACGAAGAGTAGTGAATATCGAGCAAGCGCAAAACATATTTTTGGTAAGTTTAAGAATAAGCATGGAATCAACCGAACGAAGTTTGGTGATCTACAAAAATAAAGATGAAAATAATAAAACTAAAGTTTCTGATTATTAATAAAGTTTCAAACAACAAAACTAAAGTTTTTGACATTTAATGTGAGCTCTTTAAAATAACAAAACTATTGTTTTTTTTTTTTGATTATTTCGAACAAAGGTAATTATTTGTGTCAGTCAAAAATAGCATACTGCCACAACTTTTGTCCGCCGATCCGCAAATTTCTGCGGAAAGTTTTCATGCCCACATCAACGCCATGTGCAACAATGAAGCTGCCCAAAAGGCGATGTGCGTGACTGAGCAACTAGTGAAGAATAACCCTGCTCAACGCCATTTACACAATTCTAGCCATGATCATACACACCAGACTCCAATGGACTCCATGTACGATGGAAGAGTATTGTCGAAGCGCTGTGCTTCCGATCGGAGTGATCAAAGAAAATAATATTTTCTGGGAATTTGGTGAAAATTTTCAGATAAGCAACAGTATGCTTGATTATGCTCCGTGGCTACTGTTTCGAGTTGGCCATCGTTGGTACCTTAAATTGATTGATAGGTTCCTATAATTTGTATAGTCTTAATCATTGACTCTATACTGTGAACTATTTTGTGTGTTACAGATTGTTCAAAATTGTTAAAAAATTGCCTTGAAAGCCCATTTTATTATTTCTACAGCGTGGAATGGAAAAGCTAAAGGTGGGTGTTCGGTAAAAATATCAATAGTTTTTATCCCATAAAAGTAGTATTTTTTTCCTTGTTCACTCCACTCGGGAGCATAGGGCCTCGACAAGGCTCAGTCAGTACTGCTTGAAGCGTCATCTGTGTATCAAATTTTTCTGGCAGAAGGATCACACAGATGGTTGAGGACTTCGCTAAATTTGGTGTGTCTGCGCTATTATATCGGTTGCCCGCTTCCTCTTGCTGGCGCCACTGATGCAATGTGTAACTGTGTCTTTTTCTTTATTTTTTTTTGCTTGTGTTAGCAGCCACAATGCAAGTAATGCGCTGACTTTTTGTGCGGAAGTTAGGATTGGATTGGGATTTTCTAGAAACTAGGACAGTAGGTAAGTTTGGAAAAATGCGAGGACCGTGCTTTACGGGGGACTCGAGCCCACAGCCTCTGGGATGGCAGGCTAGTGCATCTACGCTAGACTACTGAGGCCCGCATGAAAGTAGTATGACACCGTTTTTAAAGTCAATAAAATGACGAGGGATTTTAATTCATTTGTGGCGTAATTTTGCTTAGTAATAGATAAGTGCTGAAGGAAGCATCCGTTCAGTTCCAAAGTAATGGCTCACAATCAAGTGTAATATTAACATTGTTAGATTTTTTTGCTCATTTGTCCATTCCTACCACGGAGGTATTGGGTTAATGGTTTTACCATATTGTTGTATTTTTTTTTCAAAGCGGCGATAATAGCCCGAAAGGTCAAGAATTGTTCGCAACGCACGTAATGTTGTTGGAAGTTTATTATTTAGAGCATTATCAACTTTATTTGGATAGGTCTTAATACGCTTTTGGGAAGCTAAAAACTCACTTCCCTTCTCAAAAACTTCGATTTTTCTCTCGAAACTCTCTGAGGTTGACTATCCTGCAAACGTTTGGCGCAGGGGTAAATTGTTTTTTGTTCTCGATGTCCGGCGGGACACCTTCCCGAGTTTCCGCACCCATGAACGAATCTTATCTTCACTTGGACATCACACAAACGTCAAATATTGCGATCCACACGACTCAGTAAACTTATCCAAAAGTGTTTAACTAAACCACACTGAAGAGTGATAACAAACCTTATGAGCTATAAAGCGTAAATAAATAATCACGTAAAGGAGCTCACCTAGAAGCTTAGTAATACGTTCACATATGCACTAATCATCAATAAATCCACCAAATTAATCTACCCGTTCACATGTGGCAGATTACCTGCAAAATTGACAATCAGCTGTCAATACTGCTTTGAGACGTTTTTCTTCATAGAAATTATTTTGGTGGAATACTCCGGTGTTTCGGTGCTTCTTTAATTATTATTAATGATATGAAGAAAATACAAGGAGAAGGAATAGCTAATTTAATTCCGCAATTGGCGGTTAATATTAACAGTTGGAGGAAATCCGTATGCGACGTTTACTGAGTTTGCAAAATATTATGGCAGTAATACGCATGTTGTTGTGGCTGTTCTGTAGAATCATTTTTGCCGAGATGTGATTTTGGCGTCCCGACCAAGACACCGATGATACTACTTGATTGCGCTGCTATTCTGTTTCCGCGACTCTGGCTACCGGTGGGCATGGGTGTTTCATTCTCCATTGTATTTTCTATAGTTGCTGTTGCTTGTGGAGGAAACCGTCTAATCACAGAGCTCCTCTTAAATGCGTTTGCAGCTTCACCTGTCGGCGAGTGAACATTTCTGTTTATATCAGTTACATGCGTCCCATCATTGATGGTTTTTGAGTTTTTGCTTGTAATAAATTTGTTCATGCTATATGGGCCCCAACTCACAACCGCTATCTCCGCGCGTGTACGTAGTTACCGTAAGTCTCATAGTTATCTATGTAAACAGGGAGTCCATGCGAGGGTTGACTTTGGCCCTTATGGGGTCCAGAGTTCAGAGCCAGACTTCAATCCGGAATTAATGGGGAGCCCTCTCAACCCAACCTACGTGGTCACTGAAGACTACGCGCTTTGAGCGCTTTGTGAGACCTGCCATGTTTGAAAAGGGCGGAGGAGGCTATGAACCCTTCTGAAAGCCATTTTTGCAAGATTTCACTCCGCATACTCACGTAACAGAGATTCAAAGCCCCAACCGTTTTTCGCGTTTAGCGATTAGTACAGCCGCTCCTTACGTGGAAAAAGAGGCTGACCAGAGAGCCGCTCAATATGAGTCAGACACTTCTAGAATTTTCGGGTTGCCTGTTTTGGTCCGCGAATGGTATTTTATTTCCCACCCACCCTGCATATCTGCTGAGCGTTCCCCTATCCGCCACCTGGGGACACGTCCGATGGGAGACAGGCAACTCCACACGGAGTTGCATGCATGTTACTGTTAGGTGAAGAAAGCTAAAAGGGCCAAAATTAAAACAAAACATCAAGCTAACTCTCTTACATCTGCTGTAAAAGCGAATGCTATCTTGCCCTCTCAGGCAACAAGTGGTTTAAATGACAGTAATACCAGAGAATGTTAATGCAATGAGAAGGTGCAAATGTTACTGTGAGCTTTTTTAAGTACAATTGAGATTTGAAAGATTTGAAGTAAGGGAATTTAGCACACCGAGTTTATAGACACCTCACTGACTTTTGCCCACACAAAAATTAGAAACACCACATATCTTTCACCTCAACACACAACACATTTCTCACCTCGACATTCTTCTTCTTCTTAATTGGCGCGATAACCGCTTACGCGATTTTGGCCGAGATTAACAAAGCGCGCCAGTCGTTTCTTTCTCGTGCTAACCGGCGCCAATTGGACACACCAAGTGAAGCCAAGCCCTTCTCCGCTGGATCTTTATTCGCTGCGCTATGTCTATGTCGTCGTAAAGCTCATACAGCTCATCGTTCCATCGTCTGCGATATTCGCCGTTGCCAACGTGCAAAGGTCCAAAAATCTTACGCAGAATCTTTCTCTCGAACACTCCAAGCGTCGCTTCATCGGATGTTGTCATCGTCCAAGCTTCTGCGCCATACGTTAGGACGGGCATGATTAGAGTCTTGTAGAGTGTTAGTTTTGTTCGTCGAGAGAGGACTTTACTGCTCAATTGCCTACTTAGTCCAAAGTAGCACTTGTTGGCAAGAGAGATTCTACGTTGGATTTCAAGGCTGACATTGTTATCGGTGTTAATGCTGGTTCCCAAATACACGAAGTCTTTTACAACCTCAAAATTATAACTATCAACAGTGACGTGGGTGCCGATACGCGAGTGCGCCGACTGTTTGTTTGAAGACAGGAGGTACTTCGTTTTGTCCTCGTTCACCACCAAACCCATTCGCTTTGCCTCTTTATCCAGTTTGGAGAAGGCAGAACTAACAGCGCGGTTGTTAAGGCCGATGATGTCAATATCATCGGCATACGCCAGCAATTGTACGCTCTTATAAAAAATTGTGCCTGAGCGATTAAGTTCTGCGGCTCGTACGATGCTCTCCAACATCAGGTTAAAGAAGTCACACGACAGTGAGTCACTATGTCTGAAACCTCGTTTGGTATCAAACGGCTCGGAGAGGTCCTTCCCAATTCTGACGGCGCTGCTGGTGTTGAGCAACGTCATCTTAGATAGCCGTATTAGTTTTGCGGGGATACCAAATTCAGACATCGCGGCATACAGGTAACTCCTTTCCGTACTGTCGAATGCAGCTTTGAAGTCGACGTAAAGATGGTGTGTGTCGATTCTCCTTTCATGGGTCTTTTCCAAGATTTGGCGTATTGTGAATATTTGGTCGATGGTAGACTTTCCAGGTCTGAAGCCACACTGATAAGGTCCAATCAGTTGGTTGACGGTGGGCTTCAGCCTTTCACACAATACGCTCGCTAGAACCTTATAGGCGATATTTAGAAGACTAATCTTGCGGTAATTGGCACAAATTGCAGGATCACCCTTCTTACGGATTGGACAGAGCACACTTAAATTCCAATCGGCAGGTATGCTTTCATCCGACCATATTTTGCATAGGAGCTGATGCATGCACCTTACCAGCTCCTCGCCGCCATGTTTGAATAGCTCAGCCGGCAGTCCGTCGGCGCCCGCGGCTTTGTTGTTCTTTAGCCGTGATATTGCTATTCTCACCTCGTCATGGTCGGGTAACGGAACGACAATTCCGTCGTCAACGATTGGGGTATCAGGATCTTCACATTCTCTATGACATGCGCAGCTGTCACCGTTTAACAGGTTCGAGAAGTGTTCCCTCCATAATTTAAGATTGCTCTGTACGGCAGTCACCAGATCGCCGTCTTTGTTCTTACAGGAAAACGCCCCGGTCTTAAAACCTTCTGTAAGCCGCCGAACTTTCTGCTAAAATTTTCGGGCGTTGTTCCTATTGGCCAGCATCTCAAGCTCCTCGCACTCACGTATTTCGGCCACTCGTTTCTTCTGTCGGATAATACGTCTCTCTTCCTTTTTCAGCTCTCTGTAGCGATCCCACATGGCTCGCGTTGCGCCCGATCGCAGCGTGGCTCTATAGGCGGCATCGTTTCTTTCTGCGGCAGCATGACATTCCTCGTCGTACCAATTGTTTTTTCGGGCTCGCCGGAATCCGATTTCTTCTTCGGCGGCGGTACGTAGGGAACGAGAAATGTTGCTCCATTGCTCGCGCATGCCGGTTTGTTGGGCAGTGCTCTCCGAGAGCAGGAGTGAGAGTCGAGTTGCGAATCTTCTGGCTGTCTGTTGTGACTGCAGCTTTTCGATGTCGAACATTCTTTGCGTAGGTAGATGTACGTTTTTTGCTGCACAGAGGCGTGTGCGCAGTTTGGCTACAACAAGGTAATGATCCGAGTCGATGTTGGGTCTTCGGATCGTGCGTACATCTAATACACTAGAAGCGTGCCATCTATCACAACATGATCGATCTGGTTTCGTGTTTTTCGATCAGGAGACAGCCAGGTAGCTTGGTGTATCTTTTTATGCTGGAATCTGGTGCTGCAGACTACCATGTTTCGGGCCCCGGCGACGGATGTTTCGTTGTGCAGGCTGAATTTTCCGACTGTGGGACCAAAAATTCCGTCCTTGCCCACCCTGGCGTTGAAGTCGCCAAGCACGATTTTTATGTCGTGGCGGGGGCAGCGCTCATAGGAACGTTCCAAGCGCTCATAGAAGGAATCTTTGGTCGCATCGTCCTTCTCTTCCGTCGGGGCGTGGGCGCAAATTAGCGAGATGTTAAAAAATCGCGCTTTGATGCGGATTATTGCGAGACGCTCGTCCACCGGAGTAAACGACAGTACTTGGCGACGAAGTCTCTCTCCCACAACAAATCCGACACCGAATTTGCGCTCCTTTACATGGCAGCTGTAGTAGACGTCGCAAGGTCCTAAGGTTTTCTTACCTTGCCCGCATCGCATCTCTTAGATGGCAGTGATGTCAGCCTTTACTCTCACGAGGACATCAACCAGCCGGGCAGAGGCACCTTCCCTATTAAGGGACCGGACATTCCAGGTGCATGCCCTCAAATCATAGTCCTTAGTTCGTTTGCAGGGGTTGCCATCAGTAAAGGCAGTTCTCATCCGAGGCTTTGCAATTCTTTTCATTGGGGGGGATTTTTAAGTGGCGGGTCCCAAACCCAGCGCACAACCAGCTATCCTGGAATGCTTCCCCTTCTCACTTTAGCTCACTCCCGAACGGATGCTCGGAAGCTACCCAGAGGATATTTGGGCTAATCCCGGGAGTTGTGAGCTGCTTGAACCATATGCAGAAGAATCGTCCTGGCCACTCCCAAGTGAATGGCGATCAGTAACTTTCCCCACTTGCGTGGACTTCTACACATGGAACCATCCACCTCGACATTAAACCAATTACATTTTTACTATTTTCGTATTTTTGAAATAATAAGCGAATGCGTAAAATTTATTACATAATTTTTTTTCAATTACATAAAAAAAAACGATTTAAAAAAAAAAAAATTTATAAAAAAAAGCTTGCGCTGGGAATTGAACTCGAGTCTAACTTGTGGCGAGGAAAAATAGGCGGTGCGTTTATTTCTTCGACTGCTTATTTTTTTACCATTTTGTTACTTTTGAAATGATAAGCGGATACATAAAATTTATTACAAATTTTTTTACGATTACATTAAAAAAAAAAAATTTAAAAACGAAAAAAAAAAAAAATTTGCACCGAGAATTGATGGCGAGTCACGTGGGGAGGATAAATACGCAGAGCGTTTATTTCTGCGCCTGCGTTGTGAACAAAAGGTTTTGTGCATGCGCGCAACGCGAATAAATTTTAATAAAGTTCTCAAAGTAATTCATGAAGTTTTTCATTACATACATTCAAAAATGAACGTATACTTTATATGTAAGTAAATGATGGTATATGATAATATACATAAGTACATAATATGTATGTACATGTCAATAGGAGGTATTTGCATTCAGAAAAAAAGAACGGTTTAAGATAAATCAACACTTATTTTATATTTTATGTCAATTTATACATAGTTTATGTATTCGACAGCATTTACATACTTATGTATGTAAATACATTTGTATATGAAAAACACAAGCGCAAGAACATCATATCACATATGCAAGTATGCCCAAATAACCTTGACTTATGTATGTACACATGTCATAGCACATCACATTCTTACAAGAAATCAAATACACATACGCACTAGTGAACGAGTTTCTTCCTAACAAGTGCAAAAACAATTCTGCTCTATGTATGTATATATACCCACTTTATGTCCTAGCATATATACATACATATAGGAGTATACCTACTTGCCTTCTAAACTTCCTACAAAATAATTGTATTCATATGTTACTACATCCATGCACGTACATACATTCATGCATATATGCGCGAGCACAGCGCTCCCCTCTTGCTCCCGTGTACTTTTGTCTTTCACCAGTCGATATTCCTAATATTGTACTTACAAAAACACAATACTTTGATAGACGCAAAAGCAATAGCAAGCGCAACGCGATGGCCGCTTTGCCACCACACATTCTAAAATGTTCTAGAACACAACAAAAACACATACCTCACATGCGCATGTCGCCCAAAGCTAAAATCTAAGCCTAGCGACTACAAAAACAAAATACATTCGTAGACGCAGTCGCAGCGGCCATGGCAGAGAATGTTAATGCAATGAGAAGGAGCAAATGTTAAATGAGCTTTTTTCGAGTACTAATTTGTAGATTCAAACTAAGGTAATTTCAAATTCAACTTTGCTCCCGAGTGGGGAATTGCAGATATTTACCACGCGAGTGACGCGAGTGGAGGGTTTCTATATTTACTTACCACGCTAGGACAGGAATTCAGATATTTTCTGCGTTTACCAAACTACTGAGGAAGTTCATAAGATTTTTCGGTACACTACTAAGGAAATCGAAGCGAATAAATTTGCGATTAAGAAGGCCGTGCGCCAGTTAGTTTGTGGTGCAGAAGCTAATGTCGGCGGAATTATTCGTTTTGTTTTTTGGCACGTATTTAATTCAGGTTCAAGTCCTGAAGTCATATTTTTTTTCTTGCACATTTTTTTTTTTTACAATTCAAACCAGGAAACTTTGGTAAAATTTTTGAGTTTATTTTAATTAAAATTTCTTTAAAATACTGTGTTTTTTGTATTTTATAAAGGGAAATTTCTTTTCGGTATAAAATAGTTCATACTGGATATGACCTGATTTTTATATAAATCAATCAAAACAGAAAATATGTACATATGTCTATAATCTATTTCATCAAATCCAAATTATATTGAGCCAAACGCGCAAACACACATACATATGCATATAATTACGCATACAAACTTTCAACTAACGCAGAATATGTGCATATAAAACTGCGAATCGAATAAATGAGTGATTTAGAAAACTTCGTTAGTGATTATATATTAGCGCAATCGTAAAGGACGTGTTGTGTATGCGGTACATATTCTCATGTTTGACTCAGGTTCAAATCCTGTACACAGTTTTTTGTTCGATATTTTTATTTCATTTTTTATATTTGGTTTAATTAGAATTGATTTAAAATAGTGTATTCAGGTTTTTCTAATACCTGTTATATAGAAATTTATTTTCTACTAGCTGACCCGGCAGACTTCGTACTGCCTCATCGATAAATAAAAGACCTAATCTTTTGTATAAAATGATTTTAAAACAAACAAATCGAATCCGTATTTAATAAAAAAGCATTTATTGAATAAAGCATGACGTTTTATTATTATTTTCGATACATCATGTTGCTTACTTAGAAAACAGAGTTTTCTTGAAATACTGGCTATTTATAAGGTTTAAATTTGATATTCACAGACACACACTGTTAAAATACAGTCTGTTAATTAATTTAAAGCTTTCTCATAAACTAATATATATTTTTTGTTTTGTTTTGTGGTGCGTAAATAAACAAAGAAGACGGTTTTCCGACGCGCGAACACGCGACGTATAATTGTCCATGCGCAAAACAGGGAAACTCCAAGTTGATTCCACAAACTTCTAACGACTGTCCTTGCGATTTATTTATTGTCATCGCAAAGGCCAAACGTACTGGAAATTGTAAGCGTTTAAAATCGAATGGTAAGTCCTTTGGAATCATCGGTATCCGCGGAATCAAGACATCCTCTCCTTTGTATTTTCCTTTTGTGATTGTCGCCTCAATGACGTTATTCATCAGTCTTTTCACAGCCAGTCTTGTTCCATTGCATAGTCGTGGTTGATTAATGTTACGCAGCATGATGACAACTGATCCTACTTTTAACTGCAAATTGTGAGGTGGTAATCCAGGCAATTCCAGTGAATTTAAGAACCCAGTGCGATAGTTGATTACGTCATCCTGGTGCATTACAGTGTCGACTGATTTGAAGGAAACCAACTGTCCTGGAAGAAAATTCTGAATGGTCGCATTAAGATCCTCGACATCTTTATTTTTCGCTGCTAATATTGCTCGTTCACCCAGCCAATTATGGTTATTGAACTTTTGCGCTATATCTGGGAAAACTCGCTGAATAAGCTCCACTTTTGAGTCTGTGATGTGACAGAAATCTGTAGGTAATGTGATGAATCCGGTCGAGGTGTCCACTGCAACTTTATTATTTCCAATGTCTAACAACTGCTTCGCAAACACATTTGCAGTTTCATCTTGTTGCAAAAATACTCGCATGTTAGTTGTTAAGTGGAGTGTCTTTACGTACTGCCACAAATTTGATGATTTTAGGCATGCATTTAGTTCATCAGCAACAGTTGATCGGGGAATAACTGGAAGAGTCTGACGAAAATCACCTGACAACAGAATCATGGCCCCACCGAAAATATTTTGGTTGTCACGAAGATCTTTCAACGTTCTGTCCAGTGCCTCCAGTGACCTCTTATGGGCCATTGTGCATTCAGCCCAAACAATCAATTTGCATACCTGTAGGATCTTGGCCATTGCGCTATTTTTGGCGATGTTGCAAATTGGTGTTTCGGTGATTTGCATGTTTAGTGGTAATTTTAAGGCAGAATGTGCAGTTCGCCCGCCTTCTAGCAGAGTTGCAGCTATTCCAGATGAAGCCAACGCTAGAGCAACATCATTTCGCGATCTGATCCTTGCCAAAAGCAATGAAATTAAAAATGTTTTTCCGGTTCCTCCGGGAGCATCAAGGAAATAAATTCCACCAGATCCACTGTTCACAGCTTCTATCAAAGTGTCGTACGCAATTCTTTGTTGTTGATTTAATTGTGGAACATTTGTACGAACTGTTTCGGCCAATGCTTCAATGTCGTACTGATGTTCTCTTTGCAACTCGTGGTTTAATGCATCGTGCATATGACGATTGGGTGCTGTCATTCCCAAACACGACAATACTTTATTTGCCATCAATAAACACATATCTTCTATCATGATCAATGTGTCATTGTAAATTTCTTCAGTCATTTGTAGTGTAGGATTCAAAGTTTGACGGCGCACACGATGCAAAACATCCTCAGACATGTCATCTCTATACTTAACCCACAAATCTTTTGGATTCGAGGGGAAACATGTCGATATGATAATCGCAAACAATGTACGAATTTGATGCGGCGACGAAGATATTACGGAATCCTTGAGCGTATCATCCCAGTGCGAATCGTTCTCAAGTAAATGTAATAGTTGACATGCCTCACGGTAAGTCGCACACAGCTGTCCATTAACTGTTCTCAGTTGTTCAAACGATGTCGGACCACGAACATTCACCAACAACAACCGCAAATAATAACATTCATCGTTATTTGGATGTACTGTGTAGATGCGACCCAGAGCATCTGAAGCAAATACATTAGGATGTCCTTCAACTGGTGTTCCTTGTTTTCGACGCTGAAACGATTTCGATGATGCGTTCCATGTGTAATAGCGTGGCATGTCAGCATACAGCAAAGTGCGAGCAAAATCATCAGTTTGACAGACTGTGATGAAACTTGTTAACGTTGTCGACGGTGGATGTGCCGCCCTGTCTGCCGCGTTAGATTCATTAAAATAAACTCGTTGACCATTTTCTAAATGGACGACTGTAGGGTGTCTTTCATGGATCGCAAATGAAAAGATACGCCAAATAGCTTCGTTGCTACTTACATAGCGACCCATCTGGTACTGTGATATTTCATCATTTGCATTGGTTACACCGAAGACAGCCATATCGCTACCTTTATTAACATATTTACATATGTATTTTATCGACTTCACAGAATTACAATATTCTACATTGATGTGAGTCTCAAAAGCTTTGGACAATATTGGCGAGTATGGCACAATCCAACGATTGTCTACATCAACATTTTGTCCTCTTACCTTCACTACTACCGATCGCCCACTGTCCGCAACTGATCGCCGACGATATAATGGGTATCCATCATTTCCCGTTATGGTTTCAGCAAGCAGGTCTCTTGGGTATCGCTTGGAACACCTACCGTCGACCATACAGGGGGAATTGTAGTTGAAATGTCCGCAAGGTCCATGTATCATGTGTTTGGTAACTACTGCATGCAATTTTGGGTCAACTATTTCATCTGGAATTTCAGCTGAAATTATGGAATCAATCTCATCTGGCCTTATTTTGTCCACTAACCAGACTAAAATGTGCGCATGTCCAACAACGGACTCGGCCATACACACAATGCTTTATTAAGAAATTCATGAGAGATTTTAATTTTTGTTTAAAAACTCTGGCAGTTATGTCATGTCTATCAACTGGTGTTTGGCTATGTAGTAATTCCTTCTCGATTTCGGACCATTTTGGGTTACATGTGAATGTAACAAATAAGTCTGGGCGGCCATAATGCCTAACATATGACATAGCATCCTGAGCATATTCATGCATTTGGCGTGGGCTTCCTATATAAGTAGCTGGCAAAATTGTCATTCTTCCTACATTATTCACATTGCCATCAGCATTTATAGCATCGCGGAGATGGATGTATTCCTCTGACCGTAGCCGTCGTTGGTTCAAACGGATGTATGTCAATCGTTCAGTCTCAATTTTGACATACATGTCAACTGCAAACTGATGAAAAAGTCGTTGACACATCAAAATATGATTTACTTCACCTTGACGGATCATGAGTCTGTATGAATAGAAATTCATAGCACTAACTTTTTTTTTGGTTTCAGCACCTGCAATCAAAAATGATAAATGTTTAAATTGTTACTTAGATGAATTGAATTTAAAAATATTATTTAATCTTGTTCAATTCATTTACCTGTTACTTGATTTACCATTTTGATATTAAAATGGTATCCATCTTCCCCCTGCCAGAAGATCAAAGGATATTGTAGTGCATCATAACTCCTGTGTGTTTCAGATACACGTTTTAAATCACTATTCCGACGGTGAAGCACAATATCTCTAGATTGTAAATTTTCTACCACAATGACAACAGCCATTTCATCAATGGTAGGTGAATTGAACCTCCTTGTGTGTTCACCGGCAGGTGTTTTGTCAGCTCGAATAATAATATTATGGCTATCAGATGGCATCCGATCCAATGCTATTTTGAACATGTTTACTAAATTGTTATACTGATGAAGAAACATTTGTAATTGTTGGACAATGGTTCTCTTCACTGTTGGATTGTGAGCACAACGATTATTAATTTCCGCATTTGAATTGACCATAAAATAAATTTGTAAAAATTGATGATCTGCATCAGGTAGTGGTAACAGAGTTCCCAGTAAGTGATAAATTTGTCCTTGTATCTGTAATTTTTAAAAATTTGTCCATTAATTATTTCCGATATATATATTTTAGTACAAACTTGAATAATATAAAAAAATATTCTTATATAATACCTTGAAAGTGGGCATGAAATTGTCTTGTATAATATGTGTAGCACCAAATGATGTCATCTGGAAACAGTTGTTATATTTCTGAATGTTGGTCAAGAAGTGCTTAGAATCATTTCCAATCCCTGAAACTAAAGAGCGTAAAGGATCTGGTGGTGGGACCAATTGTGGCAATTTTACTTTGCCTTCAGCACAACATAATCCAGTAGATTCACCAGTGTATTTTAATGCCTTACAATATTTACAAATTGTTTTCATTTCCCCAATTGTTACCGATTTGTCGGCACAATAATCAATTGACGGATCATAGTGGAATGCAGCTCGTTCAAGAATCACAGGAGCACTGCGTCTGCGGATTCGCTCAATTTCATTATGTCTAGCTTGCTGTTGTTGTGTTTGATGTGACTCGTTGCATTCTAAGCCTATCTCCTACATTGTCACTCACTAAAGAACGCAATTCTGACATAGCAATACGACTATTTTCTTGATCTGTCTGTCTCTGGTCATCAGTGCGGTTAGCACGTGAGGTAGCTCTTCGCACATTTGATTGACTACGACGACCTAAGTCAGGTCGTCTTCTCCTCGGCATCGTAAATTGTAATTAATCAAAATGAGAAAATTTCCCGCTCATTTAGCAGTAAAGTGTCACTATCACAAAAAAGAGCACATTATTTGGAATGTCACTATCACAAAGGATCACCAAAGTAAAGAAAGCTCTCGCGCACGTAGCCACAAAGATAGATATAATATCGTAATAATACTTTTTTCCGTGCTCTGAAATGCGACCACTATTTATGAAAAAAAAACATTAAAAAAATAAATACATAATCAAAACTGGTAGAAATCTTTAAATTCCGCATTTTTTAACCAACTTATCTGGGAACAAAACTATTATGTACTTACTTATGTATGCAGGCATGGATTTTATATGGTATGTTTTGTCGTCGAGTATGTCTTTTTACTCAGAGTTATCATATGCAGGACGAACGAATGAGTCTGTGATGTGACCACTATTTATGAAAAAAAAACATTAAAAAAATAAATACATAATCAAAACTGGTAAAAATCTTTAAATTCCGCATTTTTTAACCAACTTATCTGGGAACAAAACTAGTATGTACTTACTTATGTATGCAGGCATGGATTTTATATGGTATGTTTTGTCGTCGAGTATGTCTTTTTACTCAGAGTTATCATATGCAGGACGAACGAATGACAATTTTGTCGCGTTCGCGATTCACTTTCACTTTTGTTGAGTTTCAGAACGCGATATTAGATCCTCCAACGCGCACGACTTAAATTTTCTTTTATTCTTCAAAGAAAATTTTATTTTATTGTTCAAAGAAAATTTTATTTCTTTTCTCCTCACAACTTAAAAAACAAAACTACATCGACTCATATTTTATGTCATTAACTCGCATAGTAAACGTTTGTATGGGAAATAGAAAAATGCTGTTTTGAGGATTTTCCCGGGAATTATTCGAATTTTTCTCACCTTTTAAACCTTCCCTAGACCTCCACGAATAATTCAAGACCAAGATAAGATAAATCCGTTCAGCCGTTCTCGAGTTTTAGCGAGAAAAACGAACAGCAATTGATTTTTATATATATAGATATAACATTACACTGTGCGACAGTGAAATTATACTTTTATGGAGACCTAGTTCAACTTGTAGGTATAGTAAAACTAAGAAAAATGGTATAGGAGAAGTTTCCAATACACCCCCAAAATCTCAATTTATGGCCATAAAACCGTTTTTCAGTAGGTTGATGTGAAGAATAACTCCTAACTTCGCCAATTTCCATCCGATTTCGAATTTGCTTTTTCAGTTCGAAAGAACAAAAACAAGCCTTTTTGACAGTGTGTTGACATTTTTTCTGAAATGACAACTGGCGAGACTGTAGGCGGAAGTATTTGGCATTTTTTTATTTTTTCTCTATTTTGTCAACTTTCACATAATTTTTACGATATTATCCGATATTGAGGATTTTTTTCAGTACCCTATTGTTATAGTTAATTTAATTTTGCGTCAAATGAGCTATATTTGACTGTAATTGAATTGAAATTAAAAGAGTTGTGTGAGTTTTAAGATTTTATTTTTTTTTTACTAATTTGGTGTGTAGGTATAGCTTACGCTAAGTGGGAATAAGGACGTGTTTTGATGCGTTATTATAGATACGTAATATTTATTGGAGTGTATATGTATACATAAGAGTACACTGTACTGCATACAACAGAACTGGTTAGAACTTACGAAAATACCTGACATATTATAGCACTTTTTTTCAATAGAAATATGAAAAAGCTCCCAAGTGTACCAAAGTTCACACTGTACATTGATTAACAAAAGAAGTTTGTTATTATAATTTAACCTTATTAAAACGTCAAAATTTTATTGTTTGTTTCATTGAAATTTAAGAGATCTAAATCAAAACGTTGCCAGAAAAGTCGAATTTCTCAATATTCTCCGATGATGTGGCATCATCAGCCTTATCATAAACCAGATGATTGTTATTTTTGTAAAACGGACGTAAACGGTCATCATTACAAAACTCGAAAGCACATAAAGTATGCTGATGTTGCAACTGTTAAGAACCCCGTAGTCTTGGACGATATGATTAACTCAACTGCAGGTCATGAACTGAAGGAAGTTCAACTCATTGCTGATGATGATCAAACTGATAACAATGAACCTGATGATGAAGAGTACTTTCCGTCTGGTTCTGAGTCTTCAGAACGACACATTGTATCAAATTCAGATTTTCAGGATCTTTCTCGTGATTTACTTCTATCGGGAAGACAATCTGAAACGCTCGCTTCTCGATTTAAACAATGGAATTTTGTTGATGACGACTTAAGATGAATGATGATGATCGAATTTCTTACAGAGAAGTATTCAAAACTGATGAAGAGAATGACAAGTGTGCCGTACCATACTAAATTCCAAAGGGCCGTTTCCACTGCATTTTTAAGTTTGGAACCAGTTCCGTTGTGTACTGCACCGTACCGCACCGTACCATACCGTACAGTGCTGCACTGCACAATACTCCAATAAATATTATGTGTTTATAATGACACTTCTTATCATTTTCATGCTTCGAAACGCATACCAAATCTCGTAGTAAAAAAAAAGAAAAAGTCTTAAAACCCACACAACTCTATTAATTTTAATTCAATTACAGTCAAATATAGCTCATTCGACGCAAAATTAAATTTACTATAACAGTAGTGTACTAAAAAAATCCTCAATAGCGGATAATATCGTAAAAATTATGTCAAAGTTGAAAATATAGAGAAAAAATAAAAAAATGCCAAATACTTCCGCCTACGGTCTCGTCAGTTGTCATTTCAGAAAAATTGTCAACACCTGTCGAAAAGGCTTGTTTTTGTTCTTTCGAACTATAAAAGCAAATTCGAAATCGGATGGAAATTGGCGAAGTTAGGAGTTATTCTTCACATCAACCTCTTGAAAAACGGTTTTATGGCCATAAAATGAGATTTTGGGGGTGTATTGGAAATTTCTCCTATACCATTTCTTTTAATTTTTCTATAGCCACAAGTTGTGCTAGGTCTCCATAAAAGTATATTTAATTTTTTTTTTGTCACACTGTGTTATTCATACTTCTTTTGAATTAATTTATATGTAAAACAGCCATAAAGGCAATCATATGAATATAAAAAAAAAAATAAATAATTGGCGCGTACACTTCTGTTAGGTGTTTGGCCGAGCTCCTCCTCCTATTTGTGGTGTGCGTCTTGATGTTGTTCCACAAATGGAGTGACCTACAGTTTCAAGCCGACTCCGAACGGCAGATATTTTTATGAGGAGCTTTCTCATGGCAGAAATACACTCGGAGGTTTGCCATTGCCTGCCGAGGGGCGACCGCTATTAGAAAAATGTTTTTATTAATTTTGCTTTCACCGAGATTCGAACCAACGTTCTCTCTGTGAATTCCGAATGGTAATCACGCACCAACCCATTCGGCTACGGCGGCCGTCATATGAATATGCATTCCTATATTTAATCTCTTCAGTCAAATCTGAACTACTTACATACACATATTGATGAGAAAATATTCTAATATCCATGGATGCATCCAGAAAGCCAAACGCGCATACACGCATATGTATACAAATATATACAAACCTTCAACGAACGCAAAATGTATGCATATAAAAAACAACAACTGCGACCGTCTCCTTGTCCGTCAGTGAAAAGATGGGATATGTATACCCTATGAGCAAAAAGAACCGGGAAGGTGATGTTGACTGTTTCCTTCGATTGCCAAGGCAGAGTCCACCATGAGTACCTTCCATCGGGCCAGACAGTCAATAGAGAATATTATTTATCCGTTTTGAAACCTTAGAGAGATGCTGTGTGTTGCAAACCGCCGGAAATGTGAGCAAACAATTCTCAAATTTTGCATGATGATAACGCGCCATCGCACTGATCAAAGAGAATACAAATCGGCCTGCCGGGGGAGTTTGGAGGACTGGGTTAAACGTTGGCACATGTGTGTTGTTTCAGACGGGTCATATTTTGAAGGAGATAATATAAATTTGCCTTAAATTTAACTCTGTTTTGTTTAATTTAAACATTCCCGGTACTTTCTGATCATAAGGTACATATATGTGGCTTTGCGGACAGCAATGTGTGATTCGCTGGAAGGCGCATTAACTCGCGACTGTCGCACAGTTAGAAGGCATATTTACATACATATAAGGGTGCATACATACATACGGAGCCGCGGCCACTCGACATGACAAAAATTTAAGATTTATCAAATATTGGCAAATAATTCCACGCGAAATATTCCAATATTGCCTATTTTCGAATGGTCGCGAAAATTGGCATATGGGCGGCTCGTTCTATGAATGAAATTGAAATACGAGCTCGAACTTATGAATGAACTTTTTGTTTTTGTTCTAAATTGTTCAGCGCCGTCGCTGATAGAACCATGGCCAGAGAATGTTAATGCAATGAGAAGGTGCAAATGTTACTGTGAGCTTTTTTTAGTACAATTGAGATTTGAAAGATTTGAACTAAGGGAACTTAGCACACCGAGTTTATAGACACCTCACTGACTTTTGCCCACACAAAAATTAGAAACACCACACATCTTTCACCTCAACACACAACACATTTCTCACCTCGACATTAAACCAATTAAATTTTTACTATTTTCGTATTTGTGAAATAATAAGCGAATACGTAAAATTTATTACATAATTTCTTTTTCAATTACATTAAAAAAAAAAAGATTAAAAAAAAAAAAAATAATAAAAAAAAGTTTGCGTCGGGAATTGAATTCGAGTCTAACATGTGGCGAGGAAAAATAGGCGGTGCGTTTACATATTTCTTCGACTGCTTATTTTTTTACCATTTTGTTACTTTTGAAATGATAAGCGGATACATAAAATTTATTACAAATTTTTTTACGATTACATTAAAAAAAAAAATTTAAAAACGAAAAAAAAAAAAATTTCCACCGAGAATTGATGGCGAGTCACGTGGGGAGGATAAATACGCAGAGCGTTTATTTCTGCGCCTGCGTTGTGAACAAAAGGTTTTGTGCATGCGCGCGACGCGAATAAATTTTAATAAAGTTCTGAAAGTAATTCATGAAGTTTTTCATTACACGCATATGTACATAAATGAACGTATACTTTATATGTAAATAAATGATCATATATGATAATTTATGGTACATAAGTACATAATATGTATGTACATGTCAATAGGAGGTATTTGCATTCAGAAAAAAAGAACGGTTTAAGATAAATCAACACTTATTTTATATTGTATGTCAATTTATAGTTTATGTATTCGACAGCATTTACATACATATGTATGTATGTACATTTGTATATGAAAAACAATAATGCACAAGCGCAAGAACATCATATCACATATGCAAGTATGCCCAAATAACCTTGACTTATGTATGTACACATGTCACAGCACATCACATTCTTACAAGAAATCAAATACACATACGCACTAGTGAACGAGTTTCTTCCTAACAAGTGCAAAAACAATTCTGCTCTATGTATGTATATATACCCACTTTATGTCCTAGCATATATACATACATATACGAGTATACCTACTTGCCTTCTAAACTTCCTACAAAATAATTGTATTCATATGTTACTACATCCATGCACGTTCATACATTCATGCATATATGCGCGAGCACAGCGCTCCCCTCTTGCTCCCGTGTACTTTTGTCTTTCACCAGTCGATATTCCTAATATTGTACTTACAAACACGCAATACTTTGATAGACGCAAAAGCAACAGCAAGCGCAACGCGATGGCCGCTTTGCCACCACACATTCTAAAATGTTCTAGAACACAACAAAAACACATACCTCACATGCGCATGTCGCCCAAATCTAAAATCTAAGCCTAGCGACTACAAAAACAAAATACATTCGTAGACGCAGTCGCAGCGGCCATGATTCTATCAGGGACGGCGCTGAACAATTTAGAACAAAAACAAAAAGTTCATTCATAAGTTCGAGCTCATATTTCAATTTCATTCATAGAACGAGCCGCCCATATGCCAATTTTCGCGACCATTCGAAAATAGTCAATATTGGAATATTTCGCGTGGAATTATTTGCCAATATTTGATAAATCTTAAATTTTTGTCATGTCGAGTGGCCGTGGCTCCGTATATATGTATGCACTCTTATATGTATGTAAATATGTCTTCTAACTGTGCGACAGTCGCGAGTTAATGCGACTTCCAGCGAATCACACATTGCTGTCCGCAAAGCCGCATATATGTACCTTATGATCAAAAAGCACCGGGAATGTTTAAATTAAACAAAACAGAGTTAAATTTAAGGCAAATTTATATTATCTCCTTCAAAATATGACCCGTCTGAAGCAACACACATATTATCCGATATTGAGGATTTTTTTCAGTACCCTATTGTTATAGTAAATTTAATTTTGCGTCAAATGAGCTATATTTGACTGTAATTGAATTAAAATTAAAAGAGTTGTGTGAGTTTTAAGATTTTATTTTTTTTTTACTAATTTGGTGTGTAGGTATAGCTTACGCTAAGTGGGAATAAGGACGTGTTTTGATGCGTTATTATAGATACGTAATATTTATTGGAGTGTATATGTATACATAAGAGTACACTGTACTGCATACAACAGAACTGGTTAGAACTTACGAAAATACCTGACATATTATAGCACTTTTTTTTCCATAGAAATATGAAAAAGCTCCCAAGTGTACCAAAGTTCACACTGTACATTGATTAACAAAATAAGTTTGTTATTATAATTTAACCTTATTAAAACGTCAAAATTTTATTGTTTGTTTCATTGAAATTTAAGAGATCTAAATCAAAACGTTGCCAGAAAAGTCGAATGTCTCAATATTCTCCGATGATGTGGCATCATCAGCCTTATCATAAACCAGATGATTGTTATTTTTGTAAAACGGACGTAAACGGTCATCATTACAAAACTCGAAAGCACATAAAGTATGCTGATGTTGCAACTGTTAAGTACCCCGTAGTCTTGGACGATATGATTAACTCAACTGCAGGTCATGAACTGAAGGAAGTTCAACTCATTGCTGATGATGATCAAACTGATAACAATGAACCTGATGATGAAGAGTACTTTCCGTCTGGTTCTAAGTCTTCAGAACGACCCATTGTATCAAATTCAGATTTTCAGGATCTTTCTCGTGATTTACTTCTATCGGGAAGACAATCTGAAACGCTCGCTTCTCGATTTAAACAATGGAATTTAGTTGATGACGACTTAAGATGAATGATGATGATCGAATTTCTTACAGAGAAGTATTCAAAACTGATGAAGAGAATGACAAGTGTACCGTACCATACTAAATTCCAAAGGGCCGTTTCCACTGCATTTTTAAGTTTGGAACCAGTTCCGTTGTGTACTGCACCGTACCGCACCGTACCATACCGTACAGTGCTGCACTGCACAATACTCCAATAAATATTATGTGTTTATAATGACACTTCTTATCATTTTCATGCTTCGAAACGCATACCAAATCTCGTAGTAAAAAAAAAGAAAAAGTCTTAAAACCCACACAACTCTATTAATTTTAATTCAATTACAGTCAAATATAGCTCATTCGACGCAAAATTAAATTTACTATAACAGTAGTGTACTAAAAAAAATCCTCAATAGCGGGTAATATCGTAAAAATTATGTCAAAGTTGAAAATATAGAGAAAAAATTTCAGAAAATCATTTCAGAAAAATTGTCAACACCTGTCAAAAAGGCTTGTTTTTGTTCTTTCGAACTATAAAAGCAAATTCGAAATCGGATGGAAATTGGCGAAGTTAGGAGTTATTCTTCACATCAACCTCTTGAAAAACGGTTTTATGGCCATAAAATGAGATTTTGGGGGTGTATTGGAAATTTCTCCTATACCATTTCTTTTAATTTTTCTATAGCCACAAGTTGTGCTAGGTCTCCATAAAAGTATATTTAATTTTTTTTTTGTCACACTGTGTTATTCATACTTCTTTTGAATTAATTTATATGTAAAACAGCCATAAAGGCAATCATATGAATATAAAAAAAAAATAAATAATTGGCGCGTACACTTCTGTTAGGTGTTTGGCCGAGCTCCTCCTCCTATTTGTGGTGTGCGTCTTGATGTTGTTCCACAAATGGAGTGACCTACAGTTTCAAGCCGACTCCGAACGGCAGATATTTTTATGAGGAGCTTTCTCATGGCAGAAATACACTCGGAAGTTTGCCATTGCCTGCCGAGGGGCGACCGCTATTAGAAAAATGTTTTTATTAATTTTGCTTTCACCGAGATTCGAACCAACGTTCTCTCTGTGAATTCCGAATGGTAATCACGCACCAACCCATTCGGCTACGGCGGCCGTCATATGAATATGCATTCCTATATTTAATCTCTTCAGTCAAATCTGAACTACTTACATACACATATTGATGAGAAAATATTCTAATATCCATGGATGCATCCAGAAAGCCAAACGCGCATACACGCATATGTATACAAATATATACAAACCTTCAACGAACGCAAAATGTATGCATATAAAAAACAACAACTGCGACCGTCTCCTTGTCCGTCAGTGAAAAGATGGGATATGTATACCCTATGAGCAAAAAGAACCGGGAAGGTGATGTTGACTGTTTCCTTCGATTGCCAAGGCAGAGTCCACCATGAGTACCTTCCATCGGGCCAGACAGTCAATAGAGAATATTATTTATCCGTTTTGAAACCTTAGAGAGATGCTGTGTGTTGCAAACCGCCGGAAATGTGAGCAAACAATTCTCAAATTTTGCATGATGATAACGCGCCATCGCACTGATCAAAGAGAATACAAATCGGCCTGCCGGGGGAGTTTGGAGGACTGGGTTAAACGTTGGCACATGTGTGTTGTTTCAGACGGGTCATATTTTGAAGGAGATAATATAAATTTGCCTTAAATTTAACTCTGTTTTGTTTAATTTAAACATTCCCGGTACTTTCTGATCATAAGGTACATATATGTGGCTTTGCGGACAGCAATGTGTGATTCGCTGGAAGTCGCATTAACTCGCGACTGTCGCACAGTTAGAAGGCATATTTACATACATATAAGGGTGCATACATACATACGGAGCCGCGGCCACTCGACATGACAAAAATTTAAGATTTATCAAATATTGGCAAATAATTCCACGCGAAATATTCCAATATTGCCTATTTTCGAATGGTCGCGAAAATTGGCATATGGGCGGCTCGTTCTATGAATGAAATTGAAATATGAGCTCGAACTTATGAATGAACTTTTTGTTTTTGTTCTAAATTGTTCAGCGCCGTCGCTGATAGAACCATGGCCAGAGAATGTTAATGCAATGAGAAGGTGCAAATGTTACTGTGAGCTTTTTTTAGTACAATTGAGATTTGAAAGATTTGAACTAAGGGAACTTAGCACACCGAGTTTATAGAAACACCATTTGTGAAATAATAAGCGAATACGTAAAATTTATTACATAATTTCTTTTTCAATTACATTAAAAAAAAAAGATTAAAAAAAAAAAAATAATAAAAAAAAGTTTGCGTCGGGAATTGAATTCGAGTCTAACATGTGGCGAGGAAAAATAGGCGGTGCGTTTACATATTTCTTCGACTGCTTATTTTTTTACCATTTTGTTACTTTTGAAATGATAAGCGGATACATAAAATTTATTACAAATTTTTTTACGATTACATTAAAAAAAAAAATTTAAAAACGAAAAAAAAAAAAATTTCCACCGAGAATTGATGGCGAGTCACGTGGGGAGGATAAATACGCAGAGCGTTTATTTCTGCGCCTGCGTTGTGAACAAAAGGTTTTGTGCATGCGCGCGACGCGAATAAATTTTAATAAAGTTCTGAAAGTAATTCATGAAGTTTTTCATTACACGCATATGTACATAAATGAACGTATACTTTATATGTAAATAAATGATCATATATGATAATTTATGGTACATAAGTACATAATATGTATGTACATGTCAATAGAAGGTATTTGCTTTCAGAAAAAAAGAACGGTTTAAGATAAATCAACACTTATTTTATATTGTATGTCAATTTACAGTTTATGTATTCGACAGCATTTACATACATATGTATGTATGTACATTTGTATATGAAAAACAATAATGCACAAGCGCAAGAACATCATATCACATATGCAAGTATGCCCAAATAACCTTGACTTATGTATGTACACATGTCACAGCACATCACATTCTTACAAGAAATCAAATACACATACGCACTAGTGAACGAGTTTCTTCCTAACAAGTGCAAAAACAATTCTGCTCTATGTATGTATATATACCCACTTTATGTCCTAGCATATATACATACATATACGAGTATACCTACTTGCCTTCTAAACTTCCTACAAAATAATTGTATTCATATGTTACTACATCCATGCACTTTCATACATTCATGCATATATGCGCGAGCACAGCCCTCCCCTCTTGCTCCCGTGTGCTTTTGTCTTTCACCAGTCGATATTCCTAATATTGTACTTACAAACACGCAATACTTTGATAGACGCAAAAGCAACAGCAAGCGCAACGCGATGGCCGCTTTGCCACCACACATTCTAAAATGTTCTAGAACACAACAAAAACACATACCTCACATGCGCATGTCGCCCAAATCTAAAATCTAAGCCTAGCGACTACAAAAACAAAATACATTCGTAGACGCAGTCGCAGCGGCCATGATTCTATCAGGGACGGCGCTGAACAATTTAGAACAAAAACAAAAAGTTCATTCATAAGTTCGAGCTCATATTTCAATTTCATTCATAGAACGAGCCGCCCATATGCCAATTTTCGCGACCATTCGAAAATAGTCAATATTGGAATATTTCGCGTGGAATTATTTGCCAATATTTGATAAATCTTAAATTTTTGTCATGTCGAGTGGCCGTGGCTCCGTATATATGTATGCACTCTTATATGTATGTAAATATGTCTTCTAACTGTGCGACAGTCGCGAGTTAATGCGACTTCCAGCGAATCACACATTGCTGTCCGCAAAGCCGCATATATGTACCTTATGATCAGAAAGCACCGGGAATGTTTAAATTAAACAAAACAGAGTTAAATTTAAGGCAAATTTATATTATCTCCTTCAAAATATGACCCGTCTGAAGCAACACACATATTATCCGATATTGAGGATTTTTTTCAGTACCCTATTGTTATAGTAAATTTAATTTTGCGTCAAATGAGCTATATTTGACTGTAATTGAATTAAAATTAAAAGAGTTGTGTGAGTTTTAAGATTTTTTTTTTTTTTTACTAATTTGGTGTGTAGGTATAGCTTACGCTAAGTGGGAATAAGGACGTGTTTTGATGCGTTATTATAGATACGTAATATTTATTGGAGTGTATATGTATACATAAGAGTACACTGTACTGCATACAACAGAACTGGTTAGAACTTACGAAAATACCTGACATATTATAGCACTTTTTTTCAATAGAAATATGAAAAAGCTCCCAAGTGTACCAAAGTTCACACTGTACATTGATTAACAAAAGAAGTTTGTTATTATAATTTAACCTTATTAAAACGTCAAAATTTTATTGTTTGTTTCATTGAAATTTAAGAGATCTAAATCAAAACGTTGCCAGAAAAGTCGAATGTCTCAATATTCTCCGATGATGTGGCATCATCAGCCTTATCATAAACCAGGTGATTGTTATTTTTGTAAAACGGACGTAAACGGTCATCATTACAAAACTCGAAAGCACATAAAGTATGCTGATGTTGCAACTGTTAAGAACCCCGTAGTCTTGGACGATATGATTAACTCAACTGCAGGTCATGAACTGAAGGAAGTTCAACTCATTGCTGATGATGATCAAACTGATAACAATGAACCTGATGATGAAGAGTACTTTCCGTCTGGTTCTAAGTCTTCAGAACGACATATTGTATCAAATTCAGATTTTCAGGATCTTTCTCGTGATTTACTTCTATCGGGAAGACAATCTGAAACGCTCGCTTCTCGATTTAAACAATGGAATTTAGTTGATGACGACTTAAGATGAATGATGATGATCGAATTTCTTACAGAGAAGTATTCAAAACTGATGAAGAGAATGACAAGTGTACCGTACCATACTAAATTCCAAAGGGCCGTTTCCACTGCATTTTTAAGTTTGGAACCAGTTCCGTTGTGTACTGCACCGTACCGCACCGTACCATACCGTACAGTGCTGCACTGCACAATACTCCAATAAATATTATGTGTTTATAATGACACTTCTTATCATTTTCATGCTTCGAAACGCATACCAAATCTCGTAGTAAAAAAAAAGAAAAAGTCTTAAAACCCACACAACTCTATTAATTTTAATTCAATTACAGTCAAATATAGCTCATTCGACGCAAAATTAAATTTACTATAACAGTAGTGTACTAAAAAAAATCCTCAATAGCGGGTAATATCGTAAAAATTATGTCAAAGTTGAAAATATAGAGAAAAAATAAAAAAATGCCAAATACTTCCGCCTACGGTCTCGTCAGTTGTCATTTCAGAAAAATTGTCAACACCTGTCGAAAAGGCTTGTTTTTGTTCTTTCGAACTATAAAAGCAAATTCGAAATCGGATGGAAATTGGCGAAGTTAGGAGTTATTCTTCACATCAACCTCTTGAAAAACGGTTTTATGGCCATAAAATGAGATTTTGGGGGTGTATTGGAAATTTCTCCTATACCATTTCTTTTAATTTTTCTATAGCCACAAGTTGTGCTAGGTCTCCATAAAAGTATATTTAATTTTTTTTTTGTCACACTGTGTTATTCATACTTCTTTTGAATTAATTTATATGTAAAACAGCCATAAAGGCAATCATATGAATATAAAAAAAAAATAAATAATTGGCGCGTACACTTCTGTTAGGTGTTTGGCCGAGCTCCTCCTCCTATTTGTGGTGTGCGTCTTGATGTTGTTCCACAAATGGAGTGACCTACAGTTTCAAGCCGACTCCGAACGGCAGATATTTTTATGAGGAGCTTTCTCATGGCAGAAATACACTCGGAGGTTTGCCATTGCCTGCCGAGGGGCGACCGCTATTAGAAAAATGTTTTTATTAATTTTGCTTTCACCGAGATTCGAACCAACGTTCTCTCTGTGAATTCCGAATGGTAATCACGCACCAACCCATTCGGCTACGGCGGCCGTCATATGAATATGCATTCCTATATTTAATCTCTTCAGTCAAATCTGAACTACTTACATACACATATTGATGTGTATGCAAAATGTATGCATATAAAAAACAACAACTGCGACCGTCTCCTTGTCCGTCAGTGAAAAGATGGGATATGTATACCCTATGAGCAAAAAGAACCGGGAAGGTGATGTTGACTGTTTCCTTCGATTGCCAAGGCAGAGTCCACCATGAGTACCTTCCATCGGGCCAGACAGTCAATAGAGAATATTATTTATCCGTTTTGAAACCTTAGAGAGATGCTGTGTGTTGCAAACCGCCGGAAATGTGAGCAAACAATTCTCAAATTTTGCATGATGATAACGCGCCATCGCACTGATCAAAGAGAATACAAATCGGCCTGCCGGGGGTGTTTGGAGGACTGGGTTAAACGTTGGCACATGTGTGTTGCTTCAGACGGGTCATATTTTGAAGGAGATAATATAAATTTGCCTTAAATTTAACTCTGTTTTGTTTAATTTAAACATTCCCGGTACTTTCTGATCATAAGGTACATATATGCGGCTTTGCGGACAGCAATGTGTGATTCGCTGGAAGTCGCATTAACTCGCGACTGTCGCACAGTTAGAAGACATATTTACATACATATAAGGGTGCATACATACATACGGAGCCGCGGCCACTCGACATGACAAAAATTTAAGATTTATCAAATATTGGCAAATAATTCCACGCGAAATATTCCAATATTGCCTATTTTCGAATGGTCGCGAAAATTGGCATATGGGCGGCTCGTTCTATGAATGAAATTGAAATACGAGCTCGAACTTATGAATGAACTTTTTGTTTTTGTTCTAAATTGTTCAGCGCCGTCGCTGATAGAACCATGGCCAGAGAATGTTAATGCAATGAGAAGGTGCAAATGTTACTGTGAGCTTTTTTTAGTACAATTAAGATTTGAAAGATTTGAACTAAGGGAACTTAGCACACCGAGTTTATAGACACCTCACTGACTTTTGCCCACACAAAAATTAGAAACACCACACATCTTTCACCTCAACACACAACACATTTCTCACCTCGACATTAAACCAATTAAATTTTTACTATTTTCGTATTTGTGAAATAATAAGCGAATACGTAAAATTTATTACATAATTTCTTTTTCAATTACATTAAAAAAAAAAAGATTAAAAAAAAAAAAATAATAAAAAAAAGTTTGCGTCGGGAATTGAATTCGAGTCTAACATGTGGCGAGGAAAAATAGGCGGTGCGTTTACATATTTCTTCGACTGCTTATTTTTTTACCATTTTGTTACTTTTGAAATGATAAGCGGATACATAAAATTTATTACAAATTTTTTTACGATTACATTAAAAAAAAAAATTTAAAAACGAAAAAAAAAAAATTTCCACCGAGAATTGATGGCGAGTCACGTGGGGAGGATAAATACGCAGAGCGTTTATTTCTGCGCCTGCGTTGTGAACGAAAGGTTTTGTGCATGCGCGCGACGCGAATAAATTTTAATAAAGTTCTGAAAGTAATTCATGAAGTTTTTCATTACACGCATATGTACATAAATGAACGTATACTTTATATGTAAATAAATGATCATATATGATAATTTATGGTACATAAGTACATAATATGTATGTACATGTCAATAGGAGGTATTTGCATTCAGAAAAAAAGAACGGTTTAAGATAAATCAACACTTATTTTATATTGTATGTCAATTTATAGTTTATGTATTCGACAGCATTTACATACATATGTATGTATGTACATTTGTATATGAAAAACAATAATGCACAAGCGCAAGAACATCATATCACATATGCAAGTATGCCCAAATAACCTTGACTTATGTATGTACACATGTCACAGCACATCACATTCTTACAAGAAATCAAATACACATACGCACTAGTGAACGAGTTTCTTCCTAACAAGTGCAAAAACAATTCTGCTCTATGTATGTATATATACCCACTTTATGTCCTAGCATATATACATACATATACGAGTATACCTACTTGCCTTCTAAACTTCCTACAAAATAATTGTATTCATATGTTACTACATCCATGCACGTTCATACATTCATGCATATATGCGCGAGCACAGCGCTCCCCTCTTGCTCCCGTGTACTTTTGTCTTTCACCAGTCGATATTCCTAATATTGTACTTACAAACACGCAATACTTTGATAGACGCAAAAGCAACAGCAAGCGCAACGCGATGGCCGCTTTGCCACCACACATTCTAAAATGTTCTAGAACACAACAAAAACACATACCTCACATGCGCATGTCGCCCAAATCTAAAATCTAAGCCTAGCGACTACAAAAACAAAATACATTCGTAGACGCAGTCGCAGCGGCCATGATTCTATCAGGGACGGCGCTGAACAATTTAGAACAAAAACAAAAAGTTCATTCATAAGTTCGAGCTCATATTTCAATTTCATTCATAGAACGAGCCGCCCATATGCCAATTTTCGCGACCATTCGAAAATAGTCAATATTGGAATATTTCGCGTGGAATTATTTGCCAATATTTGATAAATCTTAAATTTTTGTCATGTCGAGTGGCCGTGGCTCCGTATATATGTATGCACTCTTATATGTATGTAAATATGTCTTCTAACTGTGCGACAGTCGCGAGTTAATGCGACTTCCAGCGAATCACACATTGCTGTCCGCAAAGCCGCATATATGTACCTTATGATCAGAAAGCACCGGGAATGTTTAAATTAAACAAAACAGAGTTAAATTTAAGGCAAATTTATATTATCTCCTTCAAAATATGACCCGTCTGAAGCAACACACATATTATCCGATATTGAGGATTTTTTTCAGTACCCTATTGTTATAGTAAATTTAATTTTGCGTCAAATGAGCTATATTTGACTGTAATTGAATTAAAATTAAAAGAGTTGTGTGAGTTTTAAGATTTTATTTTTTTTTTACTATGAATAAGTTCGTGCGGTTTTTTTCGAAATTTCAAATTTTATTGACGTAAAATGGTTACAAATTTAATATTCAAAATATTGTCCATCGCTTACTACTACTTTTTCCCATCTTTCTGGCAATTCACGGATTCCCTTTGTGAAAAATTCGGTCGGTTTTGCCGCAATCCACGAATCGATCCATTTTTTGACTTCATCGTAATTACGGAAGTGCTGGTCAGCCAGGCCATGTTGCATCGATCGGAAGAGATAGTAATCGGATGGCGCAAGGTCTGGACTATACGGCGGGTGGGGTAGGACATCCCATTTGAGCGTTTCTAAGTATGTTTTGACCACTTGTGCAACATGTGGCCGAGCATTGTCATGTTGCAAAATAACTTTGTCGTGTCTATCGGCGTATTGCGGCCGTTTTTCTCGCAGTGCTCGGCTCAAACGCATCAATTGTCGTCGGTAGACATCCCCCGTAATCGTTTCATTCGGTTTCAGTAGCTCATAATACACAACACCCAGCTGGTCCCACCAGATACACAGCATAACCTTCAGGCCATGAATATTCTGCGCCGACGTCGATGTTGAAGCATGGCCAGGGTATCCATACGTTGCCCGACGTTTTGGATTGTCGTAATGGACCCACTTTTCATCGCCAGTCACAATTCGATGCAAAAAACCCTTTCTTTTGTGCCGTTGAAGCAGTTGTTCGCATGCCATAAAACGGCGTTCAACGTCTCTTGGCTTCAATTCATACGGCACCCAATGGCCTACCTTTCGGATCATTCCCATGGCTTTTAAACGTTTGGAAATGGTTGATTGATCAACTCCCAAAGTTTTTGCAACCTCTTCTTGCGTTTGAGCCGGATCTTGATCGAGCAATTCCTCCAATTCGGTATCCATGAACTTTGGCGGCGCACCCTCGCGTTCTTCGTCTTCCAAGCCAAAATCACCACTTTTAAAGCGTGCAAACCACTTCTGGCACGTTCGCTCAGATAGAGCATGCTCACCATAAACTTCCACCAAGATACGATGACTTTCGGCTGCTTTTTTCTTCATATTAAAATAATGAAGAAGAATTCCCCGCAAAAACACATTATTTGGCACGAAATTCGACATTTTCAAGTGTGGTAAAAATATTGTTGTTTACGCTTCAAATAAAAAACTTATACTGACGTTTGTGCCTTACGACAGTAGCTCTCCAATGAATGTTTGGAAATGTGGATCGATGGAATAATAATCAAGTTACGCCATCTGTTGTAAAACCGCACGAACTTATTCATAGTCCTATTAATTTGGTGTGTAGGTATAGCTTACGCTAAGTGGGAATAAGGACGTGTTTTGATGCGTTATTATAGATACGTAATATTTATTGGAGTGTATATGTATACATAAGAGTACACTGTACTGCATACAACAGAACTGGTTAGAACTTACGAAAATACCTGACATATTATAGCACTTTTTTTCAATAGAAATATGAAAAAGCTCCCAAGTGTACCAAAGTTCACACTGTACATTGATTAACAAAAGAAGTTTGTTATTATAATTTAACCTTATTAAAACGTCAAAATTTTATTGTTTGTTTCATTGAAATTTAAGAGATCTAAATCAAAACGTTGCCAGAAAAGTCGAATGTCTCAATATTCTCCGATGATGTGGCATCATCAGCCTTATCATAAACCAGATGATTGTTATTTTTGTAAAACGGACGTAAACGGTCATCATTACAAAACTCGAAAGCACATAAAGTATGCTGATGTTGCAACTGTTAACAACCCCGTAGTCTTGGACGATATGATTAACTCAACTGCAGGTCATGAACTGAAGGAAGTTCAACTCATTGCTGATGATGATCAAACTGATAACAATGAACCTGATGATGAAGAGTACTTTCCGTCTGGTTCTAAGTCTTCAGAACGACATATTGTATCAAATTCAGATTTTCAGGATCTTTCTCGTGATTTACTTCTATCGGGAAGACAATCTGAAACGCTCGCTTCTCGATTTAAACAATGGAATTTAGTTGATGACGACTTAAGATGAATGATGATGATCGAATTTCTTACAGAGAAGTATTCAAAACTGATGAAGAGAATGACAAGTGTACCGTACCATACTAAATTCCAAAGGGCCGTTTCCACTGCATTTTTAAGTTTGGAACCAGTTCCGTTGTGTACTGCACCGTACCGCACCGTACCATACCGTACAGTGCTGCACTGCACAATACTCCAATAAATATTATGTGTTTATAATGACACTTCTTATCATTTTCATGCTTCGAAACGCATACCAAATCTCGTAGTAAAAAAAAAGAAAAAGTCTTAAAACCCACACAACTCTATTAATTTTAATTCAATTACAGTCAAATATAGCTCATTCGACGCAAAATTAAATTTACTATAACAGTAGTGTACTAAAAAAAATCCTCAATAGCGGGTAATATCGTAAAAATTATGTCAAAGTTGAAAATATAGAGAAAAAATAAAAAAATGCCAAATACTTCCGCCTACGGTCTCGTCAGTTGTCATTTCAGAAAAATTGTCAACACCTGTCGAAAAGGCTTGTTTTTGTTCTTTCGAACTATAAAAGCAAATTCGAAATCGGATGGAAATTGGCGAAGTTAGGAGTTATTCTTCACATCAACCTCTTGAAAAACGGTTTTATGGCCATAAAATGAGATTTTGGGGGTGTATTGGAAATTTCTCCTATACCATTTCTTTTAATTTTTCTATAGCCACAAGTTGTGCTAGGTCTCCATAAAAGTATATTTAATTTTTTTTTTGTCACACTGTGTTATTCATACTTCTTTTGAATTAATTTATATGTAAAACAGCCATAAAGGCAATCATATGAATATAAAAAAAAAAATAAATAATTGGCGCGTACACTTCTGTTAGGTGTTTGGCCGAGCTCCTCCTCCTATTTGTGGTGTGCGTCTTGATGTTGTTCCACAAATGGAGTGACCTACAGTTTCAAGCCGACTCCGAACGGCAGATATTTTTATGAGGAGCTTTCTCATGGCAGAAATACACTCGGAAGTTTGCCATTGCCTGCCGAGGGGCGACCGCTATTAGAAAAATGTTTTTATTAATTTTGCTTTCACCGAGATTCGAACCAACGTTCTCTCTGTGAATTCCGAATGGTAATCACGCACCAACCCATTCGGCTACGGCGGCCGTCATATGAATATGCATTCCTATATTTAATCTCTTCAGTCAAATCTGAACTACTTACATACACATATTGATGAGAAAATATTCTAATATCCATGGATGCATCCAGAAAGCCAAACGCGCATACACGCATATGTATACAAATATATACAAACCTTCAACGAACGCAAAATGTATGCATATAAAAAACAACAACTGCGACCGTCTCCTTGTCCGTCAGTGAAAAGATGGGATATGTATACCCTATGAGCAAAAAGAACCGGGAAGGTGATGTTGACTGTTTCCTTCGATTGCCAAGGCAGAGTCCACCATGAGTACCTTCCATCGGGCCAGACAGTCAATAGAGAATATTATTTATCCGTTTTGAAACCTTAGAGAGATGCTGTGTGTTGCAAACCGCCGGAAATGTGAGCAAACAATTCTCAAATTTTGCATGATGATAACGCGCCATCGCACTGATCAAAGAGAATACAAATCGGCCTGCCGGGGGAGTTTGGAGGACTGGGTTAAACGTTGGCACATGTGTGTTGTTTCAGACGGGTCATATTTTGAAGGAGATAATATAAATTTGCCTTAAATTTAACTCTGTTTTGTTTAATTTAAACATTCCCGGTACTTTCTGATCATAAGTTACATATATGCGGCTTTGCGGACAGCAATGTGTGATTCGCTGGAAGTCGCATTAACTCGCGACTGTCGCACAGTTAGAAGGCATATTTACATACATATAAGGGTGCATACATACATACGGAGCCGCGGCCACTCGACATGACAAAAATTTAAGATTTATCAAATATTGGCAAATAATTCCACGCGAAATATTCCAATATTGCCTATTTTCGAATGGTCGCGAAAATTGGCATATGGGCGGCTCGTTCTATGAATGAAATTGAAATACGAGCTCGAACTTATGAACGAACTTTTTGTTTTTGTTCTAAATTGTTCAGCGCCGTCGCTGATAGAACCATGGCCAGAGAATGTTAATGCAATGAGAAGGTGCAAATGTTACTGTGAGCTTTTTTTAGTACAATTGAGATTTGAAAGATTTGAACTAAGGGAACTTAGCACACCGAGTTTATAGACACCTCACTGACTTTTGCCCACACAAAAATTAGAAACACCACACATCTTTCACCTCAACACACAACACATTTCTCACCTCGACATTAAACCAATTAAATTTTTACTATTTTCGTATTTGTGAAATAATAAGCGAATACGTAAAATTTATTACATAATTTCTTTTTCAATTACATTAAAAAAAAAAAGATTAAAAAAAAAAAAAAATAATAAAAAAAAGTTTGCGTCGGGAATTGAATTCGAGTCTAACATGTGGCGAGGAAAAATAGGCGGTGCGTTTACATATTTCTTCGACTGCTTATTTTTTTACCATTTTGTTACTTTTGAAATGATAAGCGGATACATAAAATTTATTACAAATTTTTTTACGATTACATTAAAAAAAAAAATTTAAAAACGAAAAAAAAAAAAATTTCCACCGAGAATTGATGGCGAGTCACGTGGAGAGGATAAATACGCAGAGCGTTTATTTCTGCGCCTGCGTTGTGAACAAAAGGTTTTGTGCATGCGCGCGACGCGAATAAATTTTAATAAAGTTCTGAAAGTAATTCATGAAGTTTTTCATTACACGCATATGTACATAAATGAACGTATACTTTATGTGTAAATAAATGATCATATATGATAATTTATGGTACATAAGTACATAATATGTATGTACATGTCAATAGGAGGTATTTGCATTCAGAAAAAAAGAACGGTTTAAGATAAATCAACACTTATTTTATATTGTATGTCAATTTATAGTTTATGTATTCGACAGCATTTACATACATATGTATGTATGTACATTTGTATATGAAAAACAATAATGCACAAGCGCAAGAACATCATATCACATATGCAAGTATGCCCAAATAACCTTGACTTATGTATGTACACATGTCACAGCACATCACATTCTTACAAGAAATCAAATACACATACGCACTAGTGAACGAGTTTCTTCCTAACAAGTGCAAAAACAATTCTGCTCTATGTATGTATATATACCCACTTTATGTCCTAGCATATATACATACATATACGAGTATACCTACTTGCCTTCTAAACTTCCTACAAAATAATTGTATTCATATGTTACTACATCCATGCACGTTCATACATTCATGCATATATGCGCGAGCACAGCCCTCCCCTCTTGCTCCCGTGTACTTTTGTCTTTCACCAGTCGATATTCCTAATATTGTACTTACAAACACGCAATACTTTGATAGACGCAAAAGCAACAGCAAGCGCAACGCGATGGCCGCTTTGCCACCACACATTCTAAAATGTTCTAGAACACAACAAAAACACATACCTCACATGCGCATGTCGCCCAAATCTAAAATCTAAGCCTAGCGACTACAAAAACAAAATACATTCGTAGACGCAGTCGCAGCGGCCATGATTCTATCAGGGACGGCGCTGAACAATTTAGAACAAAAACAAAAAGTTCATTCATAAGTTCGAGCTCATATTTCAATTTCATTCATAGAACGAGCCGCCCATATGCCAATTTTCGCGACCATTCGAAAATAGTCAATATTGGAATATTTCGCGTGGAATTATTTGCCAATATTTGATAAATCTTAAATTTTTGTCATGTCGAGTGGCCGTGGCTCCGTATATATGTATGCACTCTTATATGTATGTAAATATGTCTTCTAACTGTGCGACAGTCGCGAGTTAATGCGACTTCCAGCGAATCACACATTGCTGTCCGCAAAGCCGCATATATGTACCTTATGATCAGAAAGCACCGGGAATGTTTAAATTAAACAAAACAGAGTTAAATTTAAGGCAAATTTATATTATCTCCTTCAAAATATGACCCGTCTGAAGCAACACACATATTATCCGATATTGAGGATTTTTTTCAGTACCCTATTGTTATAGTAAATTTAATTTTGCGTCAAATGAGCTATATTTGACTGTAATTGAATTAAAATTAAAAGAGTTGTGTGAGTTTTAAGATTTTATTTTTTTTTTTACTAATTTGGTGTGTAGGTATAGCTTACGCTAAATGGGAATAAGGACGTGTTTTGATGCGTTATTATAGATACGTAATATTTATTGGAGTGTATATGTATACATAAGAGTACACTGTACTGCATACAACAGAACTGGTTAGAACTTACGAAAATACCTGACATATTATAGCACTTTTTTTTCAATAGAAATATGAAAAAGCTCCCAAGTGTACCAAAGTTCACACTGTACATTGATTAACAAAAGAAGTTTGTTATTATAATTTAACCTTATTAAAACGTCAAAATTTTATTGTTTGTTTCATTGAAATTTAAGAGATCTAAATCAAAACGTTGCCAGAAAAGTCGAATGTCTCAATATTCTCCGATGATGTGGCATCATCAGCCTTATCATAAACCAGATGATTGTTATTTTTGTAAAACGGACGTAAACGGTCATCATTACAAAACTCGAAAGCACATAAAGTATGCTGATGTTGCAACTGTTAAGAACCCCGTAGTCTTGGACGATATGATTAACTCAACTGCAGGTCATGAACTGAAGGAAGTTCAACTCATTGCTGATGATGATCAAACTGATAACAATGAACTTGATGATGAAGAGTACTTTCCGTCTGGTTCTAAGTCTTCAGAACGACACATTGTATCAAATTCAGATTTTCAGGATCTTTCTCGTGATTTACTTCTATCGGGAAGACAATCTGAAACGCTCGCTTCTCGATTTAAACAATGGAATTTAGTTGATGACGACTTAAGATGAATGATGATGATCGAATTTCTTACAGAGAAGTATTCAAAACTGATGAAGAGAATGACAAGTGTACCGTACCATACTAAATTCCAAAGGGCCGTTTCCACTGCATTTTTAAGTTTGGAACCAGTTCCGTTGTGTACTGCACCGTACCGCACCGTACCATACCGTACAGTGCTGCACTGCACAATACTCCAATAAATATTATGTGTTTATAATGACACTTCTTATCATTTTCATGCTTCGAAACGCATACCAAATCTCGTAGTAAAAAAAAGAAAAAGTCTTAAAACCCACACAACTCTATTAATTTTAATTCAATTACAGTCAAATATAGCTCATTCGACGCAAAATTAAATTTACTATAACAGTAGTGTACTAAAAAAAATCCTCAATAGCGGGTAATATCGTAAAAATTATGTCAAAGTTGAAAATATAGAGAAAAAATAAAAAAATGCCAAATACTTCCGCCTACGGTCTCGTCAGTTGTCATTTCAGAAAAATTGTCAACACCTGTCGAAAAGGCTTGTTTTTGTTCTTTCGAACTATAAAAGCAAATTCGTAATCGGATGGAAATTGGCGAAGTTAGGAGTTATTCTTCACATCAACCTCTTGAAAAACGGTTTTATGGCCATAAAATGAGATTTTGGGGGTGTATTGGAAATTTCTCCTATACCATTTCTTTTAATTTTTCTATAGCCACAAGTTGTGCTAGGTCTCCATAAAAGTATATTTAATTTTTTTTTGTCACACTGTGTTATTCATACTTCTTTTGAATTAATTTATATGTAAAACAGCCATAAAGGCAATCATATGAATATAAAAAAAAAATAAATAATTGGCGCGTACACTTCTGTTAGGTGTTTGGCCGAGCTCCTCCTCCTATTTGTGGTGTGCGTCTTGATGTTGTTCCACAAATGGAGTGACCTACAGTTTCAAGCCGACTCTGAACGGCAGATATTTTTATGAGGAGCTTTCTCATGGCAGAAATACACTCGGAGGTTTGCCATTGCCTGCCGAGGGGCGACCGCTATTAGAAAAATGTTTTTATTAATTTTGCTTTCACCGAGATTCGAACCAACGTTCTCTCTGTGAATTCCGAATGGTAATCACGCACCAACCCATTCGGCTACGGCGGCCGTCATATGAATATGCATTCCTATATTTAATCTCTTCAGTCAAATCTGAACTACTTACATACACATATTGATGAGAAAATATTCTAATATCCATGGATGCATCCAGAAAGCCAAACGCGCATACACGCATATGTATACAAATATATACAAACCTTCAACGAACGCAAAATGTATGCATATAAAAAACAACAACTGCGACCGTCTCCTTGTCCGTCAGTGAAAAGATGGGATATGTATACCCTATGAGCAAAAAGAACCGGGAAGGTGATGTTGACTGTTTCCTTCGATTGCCAAGGCAGAGTCCACCATGAGTACCTTCCATCGGGCCAGACAGTCAATAGAGAATATTATTTATCCGTTTTGAAACCTTAGAGAGATGCTGTGTGTTGCAAACCGCCGGAAATGTGAGCAAACAATTCTCAAATTTTGCATGATGATAACGCGCCATCGCACTGATCAAAGAGAATACAAATCGGCCTGCCGGGGGTGTTTGGAGGACTGGGTTAAACGTTGGCACATGTGTGTTGCTTCAGACGGGTCATATTTTGAAGGAGATAATATAAATTTGCCTTAAATTTAACTCTGTTTTGTTTAATTTAAACATTCCCGGTACTTTCTGATCATAAGGTACATATATGCGGCTTTGCGGACAGCAATGTGTGATTCGCTGGAAGTCGCATTAACTCGCGACTGTCGCACAGTTAGAAGACATATTTACATACATATAAGGGTGCATACATACATACGGAGCCGCGGCCACTCGACATGACAAAAATTTAAGATTTATCAAATATTGGCAAATAATTCCACGCGAAATATTCCAATATTGACTATTTTCGAATGGTCGCGAAAATTGGCATATGGGCGGCTCGTTCTATGAATGAAATTGAAATACGAGCTCGAACTTATGAATGAACTTTTTGTTTTTGTTCTAAATTGTTCAGCGCCGTCGCTGATAGAACCATGGCCAGAGAATGTTAATGCAATGAGAAGGTGCAAATGTTACTGTGAGCTTTTTTTAGTACAATTGAGATTTGAAAGATTTGAACTAAGGGAACTTAGCACACCGAGTTTATAGACACCTCACTGACTTTTGCCCACACAAAAATTAGAAACACCACACATCTTTCACCTCAACACACAACACATTTCTCACCTCGACATTAAACCAATTAAATTTTTACTATTTTCGTATTTGTGAAATAATAAGCGAATACGTAAAATTTATTACATAATTTCTTTTTCAATTACATTAAAAAAAAAAAGATTAAAAAAAAAAAAATAATAAAAAAAAGTTTGCGTCGGGAATTGAATTCGAGTCTAACATGTGGCGAGGAAAAATAGGCGGTGCGTTTACATATTTCTTCGACTGCTTATTTTTTTACCATTTTGTTACTTTTGAAATGATAAGCAGATACATAAAATTTATTACAAATTTTTTTACGATTACATTAAAAAAAAAAATTTAAAAACGAAAAAAAAAAAAATTTCCACCGAGAATTGATGGCGAGTCACGTGGGGAGGATAAATACGCAGAGCGTTTATTTCTGCGCCTGCGTTGTGAACAAAAGGTTTTGTGCATGCGCGCGACGCGAATAAATTTTAATAAAGTTCTGAAAGTAATTCATGAAGTTTTTCATTACACGCATATGTACATAAATGAACGTATACTTTATATGTAAATAAATGATCATATATGATAATTTATGGTACATAAGTACATAATATGTATGTACATGTCAATAGGAGGTATTTGCATTCAGAAAAAAAGAACGGTTTAAGATAAATCAACACTTATTTTATATTGTATGTCAATTTATAGTTTATGTATTCGACAGCATTTACATACATATGTATGTATGTACATTTGTATATGAAAAACAATAATGCACAAGCGCAAGAACATCATATCACATATGCAAGTATGCCCAAATAACCTTGACTTATGTATGTACACATGTCACAGCACATCACATTCTTACAAGAAATCAAATACACATACGCACTAGTGAACGAGTTTCTTCCTAACAAGTGCAAAAACAATTCTGCTCTATGTATGTATATATACCCACTTTATGTCCTAGCATATATACATACATATACGAGTATACCTACTTGCCTTCTAAACTTCCTACAAAATAATTGTATTCATATGTTACTACATCCATGCACGTTCATACATTCATGCATATATGCGCGAGCACAGCGCTCCCCTCTTGCTCCCGTGTACTTTTGTCTTTCACCAGTCGATATTCCTAATATTGTACTTACAAACACGCAATACTTTGATAGACGCAAAAGCAACAGCAAGCGCAACGCGATGGCCGCTTTGCCACCACACATTCTAAAATGTTCTAGAACACAACAAAAACACATACCTCACATGCGCATGTCGCCCAAATCTAAAATCTAAGCCTAGCGACTACAAAAACAAAATACATTCGTAGACGCAGTCGCAGCGGCCATGATTCTATCAGGGACGGCGCTGAACAATTTAGAACAAAAACAAAAAGTTCATTCATAAGTTCGAGCTCATATTTCAATTTCATTCATAGAACGAGCCGCCCATATGCCAATTTTCGCGACCATTCGAAAATAGTCAATATTGGAATATTTCGCGTGGAATTATTTGCCAATATTTGATAAATCTTAAATTTTTGTCATGTCGAGTGGCCGTGGCTCCGTATATATGTATGCACTCTTATATGTATGTAAATATGTCTTCTAACTGTGCGACAGTCGCGAGTTAATGCGACTTCCAGCGAATCACACATTGCTGTCCGCAAAGCCGCATATATGTACCTTATGATCAGAAAGCACCGGGAATGTTTAAATTAAACAAAACAGAGTTAAATTTAAGGCAAATTTATATTATCTCCTTCAAAATATGACCCGTCTGAAGCAACACACATATTATCCGATATTGAGGATTTTTTTCAGTACCCTATTGTTATAGTAAATTTAATTTTGCGTCAAATGAGCTATATTTGACTGTAATTGAATTAAAATTAAAAGAGTTGTGTGAGTTTTAAGATTTTATTTTTTTTTTTACTAATTTGGTGTGTAGGTATAGCTTACGCTAAATGGGAATAAGGACGTGTTTTGATGCGTTATTATAGATACGTAATATTTATTGGAGTGTATATGTATACATAAGAGTACACTGTACTGCATACAACAGAACTGGTTAGAACTTACGAAAATACCTGACATATTATAGCACTTTTTTTTCAATAGAAATATGAAAAAGCTCCCAAGTGTACCAAAGTTCGCACTGTACATTGATTAACAAAAGAAGTTTGTTATTATAATTTAACCTTATTAAAACGTCAAAATTTTATTGTTTGTTTCATTGAAATTTAAGAGATCTAAATCAAAACGTTGCCAGAAAAGTCGAATGTCTCAATATTCTCCGATGATGTGGCATCATCAGCCTTATCATAAACCAGATGATTGTTATTTTTGTAAAACGGACGTAAACGGTCATCATTACAAAACTCGAAAGCACATAAAGTATGCTGATGTTGCAACTGTTAAGAACCCCGTAGTCTTGGACGATATGATTAACTCAACTGCAGGTCATGAACTGAAGGAAGTTCAACTCATTGCTGATGATGATCAAACTGATAACAATGAACTTGATGATGAAGAGTACTTTCCGTCTGGTTCTAAGTCTTCAGAACGACACATTGTATCAAATTCAGATTTTCAGGATCTTTCTCGTGATTTACTTCTATCGGGAAGACAATCTGAAACGCTCGCTTCTCGATTTAAACAATGGAATTTAGTTGATGACGACTTAAGATGAATGATGATGATCGAATTTCTTACAGAGAAGTATTCAAAACTGATGAAGAGAATGACAAGTGTACCGTACCATACTAAATTCCAAAGGGCCGTTTCCACTGCATTTTTAAGTTTGGAACCAGTTCCGTTGTGTACTGCACCGTACCGCACCGTACCATACCGTACAGTGCTGCACTGCACAATACTCCAATAAATATTATGTGTTTATAATGACACTTCTTATCATTTTCATGCTTCGAAACGCATACCAAATCTCGTAGTAAAAAAAAGAAAAAGTCTTAAAACCCACACAACTCTATTAATTTTAATTCAATTACAGTCAAATATAGCTCATTCGACGCAAAATTAAATTTACTATAACAGTAGTGTACTAAAAAAAATCCTCAATAGCGGGTAATATCGTAAAAATTATGTCAAAGTTGAAAATATAGAGAAAAAATAAAAAAATGCCAAATACTTCCGCCTACGGTCTCGTCAGTTGTCATTTCAGAAAAATTGTCAACACCTGTCGAAAAGGCTTGTTTTTGTTCTTTCGAACTATAAAAGCAAATTCGTAATCGGATGGAAATTGGCGAAGTTAGGAGTTATTCTTCACATCAACCTCTTGAAAAACGGTTTTATGGCCATAAAATGAGATTTTGGGGGTGTATTGGAAATTTCTCCTATACCATTTCTTTTAATTTTTCTATAGCCACAAGTTGTGCTAGGTCTCCATAAAAGTATATTTAATTTTTTTTTGTCACACTGTGTTATTCATACTTCTTTTGAATTAATTTATATGTAAAACAGCCATAAAGGCAATCATATGAATATAAAAAAAAAATAAATAATTGGCGCGTACACTTCTGTTAGGTGTTTGGCCGAGCTCCTCCTCCTATTTGTGGTGTGCGTCTTGATGTTGTTCCACAAATGGAGTGACCTACAGTTTCAAGCCGACTCTGAACGGCAGATATTTTTATGAGGAGCTTTCTCATGGCAGAAATACACTCGGAGGTTTGCCATTGCCTGCCGAGGGGCGACCGCTATTAGAAAAATGTTTTTATTAATTTTGCTTTCACCGAGATTCGAACCAACGTTCTCTCTGTGAATTCCGAATGGTAATCACGCACCAACCCATTCGGCTACGGCGGCCGTCATATGAATATGCATTCCTATATTTAATCTCTTCAGTCAAATCTGAACTACTTACATACACATATTGATGAGAAAATATTCTAATATCCATGGATGCATCCAGAAAGCCAAACGCGCATACACGCATATGTATACAAATATATACAAACCTTCAACGAACGCAAAATGTATGCATATAAAAAACAACAACTGCGACCGTCTCCTTGTCCGTCAGTGAAAAGATGGGATATGTATACCCTATGAGCAAAAAGAACCGGGAAGGTGATGTTGACTGTTTCCTTCGATTGCCAAGGCAGAGTCCACCATGAGTACCTTCCATCGGGCCAGACAGTCAATAGAGAATATTATTTATCCGTTTTGAAACCTTAGAGAGATGCTGTGTGTTGCAAACCGCCGGAAATGTGAGCAAACAATTCTCAAATTTTGCATGATGATAACGCGCCATCGCACTGATCAAAGAGAATACAAATCGGCCTGCCGGGGGTGTTTGGAGGACTGGGTTAAACGTTGGCACATGTGTGTTGCTTCAGACGGGTCATATTTTGAAGGAGATAATATAAATTTGCCTTAAATTTAACTCTGTTTTGTTTAATTTAAACATTCCCGGTACTTTCTGATCATAAGGTACATATATGCGGCTTTGCGGACAGCAATGTGTGATTCGCTGGAAGTCGCATTAACTCGCGACTGTCGCACAGTTAGAAGACATATTTACATACATATAAGGGTGCATACATACATACGGAGCCGCGGCCACTCGACATGACAAAAATTTAAGATTTATCAAATATTGGCAAATAATTCCACGCGAAATATTCCAATATTGACTATTTTCGAATGGTCGCGAAAATTGGCATATGGGCGGCTCGTTCTATGAATGAAATTGAAATACGAGCTCGAACTTATGAATGAACTTTTTGTTTTTGTTCTAAATTGTTCAGCGCCGTCGCTGATAGAACCATGGCCAGAGAATGTTAATGCAATGAGAAGGTGCAAATGTTACTGTGAGCTTTTTTTAGTACAATTGAGATTTGAAAGATTTGAACTAAGGGAACTTAGCACACCGAGTTTATAGACACCTCACTGACTTTTGCCCACACAAAAATTAGAAACACCACACATCTTTCACCTCAACACACAACACATTTCTCACCTCGACATTAAACCAATTAAATTTTTACTATTTTCGTATTTGTGAAATAATAAGCGAATACGTAAAATTTATTACATAATTTCTTTTTCAATTACATTAAAAAAAAAAAGATTAAAAAAAAAAAAATAATAAAAAAAAGTTTGCGTCGGGAATTGAATTCGAGTCTAACATGTGGCGAGGAAAAATAGGCGGTGCGTTTACATATTTCTTCGACTGCTTATTTTTTTACCATTTTGTTACTTTTGAAATGATAAGCAGATACATAAAATTTATTACAAATTTTTTTACGATTACATTAAAAAAAAAAATTTAAAAACGAAAAAAAAAAAAATTTCCACCGAGAATTGATGGCGAGTCACGTGGGGAGGATAAATACGCAGAGCGTTTATTTCTGCGCCTGCGTTGTGAACAAAAGGTTTTGTGCATGCGCGCGACGCGAATAAATTTTAATAAAGTTCTGAAAGTAATTCATGAAGTTTTTCATTACACGCATATGTACATAAATGAACGTATACTTTATATGTAAATAAATGATCATATATGATAATTTATGGTACATAAGTACATAATATGTATGTACATGTCAATAGGAGGTATTTGCATTCAGAAAAAAAGAACGGTTTAAGATAAATCAACACTTATTTTATATTGTATGTCAATTTATAGTTTATGTATTCGACAGCATTTACATACATATGTATGTATGTACATTTGTATATGAAAAACAATAATGCACAAGCGCAAGAACATCATATCACATATGCAAGTATGCCCAAATAACCTTGACTTATGTATGTACACATGTCACAGCACATCACATTCTTACAAGAAATCAAATACACATACGCACTAGTGAACGAGTTTCTTCCTAACAAGTGCAAAAACAATTCTGCTCTATGTATGTATATATACCCACTTTATGTCCTAGCATATATACATACATATACGAGTATACCTACTTGCCTTCTAAACTTCCTACAAAATAATTGTATTCATATGTTACTACATCCATGCACGTTCATACATTCATGCATATATGCGCGAGCACAGCGCTCCCCTCTTGCTCCCGTGTACTTTTGTCTTTCACCAGTCGATATTCCTAATATTGTACTTACAAACACGCAATACTTTGATAGACGCAAAAGCAACAGCAAGCGCAACGCGATGGCCGCTTTGCCACCACACATTCTAAAATGTTCTAGAACACAACAAAAACACATACCTCACATGCGCATGTCGCCCAAATCTAAAATCTAAGCCTAGCGACTACAAAAACAAAATACATTCGTAGACGCAGTCGCAGCGGCCATGATTCTATCAGGGACGGCGCTGAACAATTTAGAACAAAAACAAAAAGTTCATTCATAAGTTCGAGCTCATATTTCAATTTCATTCATAGAACGAGCCGCCCATATGCCAATTTTCGCGACCATTCGAAAATAGTCAATATTGGAATATTTCGCGTGGAATTATTTGCCAATATTTGATAAATCTTAAATTTTTGTCATGTCGAGAGGCCGTGGCTCCGTATATATGTATGCACTCTTATATGTATGTAAATATGTCTTCTAATTGTGCGACAGTCGCGAGTTAATGCGACTTCCAGCGAATCACACATTGCTGTCCGCAAAGCCGCATATATGTACCTTATGATCAGAAAGCACCGGGAATGTTTAAATTAAACAAAACAGAGTTAAATTTAAGGCAAATTTATATTATCTCCTTCAAAATATGACCCGTCTGAAGCAACACACATATTATCCGATATTGAGGATTTTTTTCAGTACCCTATTGTTATAGTAAATTTAATTTTGCGTCAAATGAGCTATATTTGACTGTAATTGAATTAAAATTAAAAGAGTTGTGTGAGTTTTAAGATTTTATTTTTTTTTTACTAATTTGGTGTGTAGGTATAGCTTACGCTAAGTGGGAATAAGGACGTGTTTTGATGCGTTATTATAGATACGTAATATTTATTGGAGTGTATATGTATACATAAGAGTACACTGTACTGCATACAACAGAACTGGTTAGAACTTACGAAAATACCTGACATATTATAGCACTTTTTTTTCAATAGAAATATGAAAAAGCTCCCAAGTGTACCAAAGTTCACACTGTACATTGATTAACAAAAGAAGTTTGTTATTATAATTTAACCTTATTAAAACGTCAAAATTTTATTGTTTGTTTCATTGAAATTTAAGAGATCTAAATCAAAACGTTGCCAGAAAAGTCGAATGTCTCAATATTCTCCGATGATGTGGCATCATCAGCCTTATCATAAACCAGATGATTGTTATTTTTGTAAAACGGACGTAAACGGTCATCATTACAAAACTCGAAAGCACATAAAGTATGCTGATGTTGCAACTGTTAAGAACCCCGTAGTCTTGGACGATATGATTAACTCAACTGCAGGTCATGAACTGAAGGAAGTTCAACTCATTGCTGATGATGATCAAACTGATAACAATGAACCTGATGATGAAGAGTACTTTCCGTCTGGTTCTAAGTCTTCAGAACGACACATTGTATCAAATTCAGATTTTCAGGATCTTTCTCGTGATTTACTTCTATCGGGAAGACAATCTGAAACGCTCGCTTCTCGATTTAAACAATGGAATTTAGTTGATGACGACTTAAGATGAATGATGATGATCGAATTTCTTACAGAGAAGTATTCAAAACTGATGAAGAGAATGACAAGTGTACCGTACCATACTAAATTCCAAAGGGCCGTTTCCACTGCATTTTTAAGTTTGGAACCAGTTCCGTTGTGTACTGCACCGTACCGCACCGTACCATACCGTACAGTGCTGCACTGCACAATACTCCAATAAATATTATGTGTTTATAATGACACTTCTTATCATTTTCATGCTTCGAAACGCATACCAAATCTCGTAGTAAAAAAAAAGAAAAAGTCTTAAAACCCACACAACTCTATTAATTTTAATTCAATTACAGTCAAATATAGCTCATTCGACGCAAAATTAAATTTACTATAACAGTAGTGTACTAAAAAAAATCCTCAATAGCGGGTAATATCGTAAAAATTATGTCAAAGTTGAAAATATAGAGAAAAAATAAAAAAATGCCAAATACTTCCGCCTACGGTCTCGTCAGTTGTCATTTCAGAAAAATTGTCAACACCTGTCGAAAAGGCTTGTTTTTGTTCTTTCGAACTATAAAAGCAAATTCGTAATCGGATGGAAATTGGCGAAGTTAGGAGTTATTCTTCACATCAACCTCTTGAAAAACGGTTTTATGGCCATAAAATGAGATTTTGGGGGTGTATTGGAAATTTCTCCTATACCATTTCTTTTAATTTTTCTATAGCCACAAGTTGTGCTAGGTCTCCATAAAAGTATATTTAATTTTTTTTTTTGTCACACTGTGTTATTCATACTTCTTTTGAATTAATTTATATGTAAAACAGCCATAAAGGCAATCATATGAATATAAAAAAAAAATAAATAATTGGCGCGTACACTTCTGTTAGGTGTTTGGCCGAGCTCCTCCTCCTATTTGTGGTGTGCGTCTTGATGTTGTTCCACAAATGGAGTGACCTACAGTTTCAAGCCGACTCCGAACGGCAGATATTTTTATGAGGAGCTTTCTCATGGCAGAAATACACTCGGAGGTTTGCCATTGCCTGCCGAGGGGCGACCGCTATTAGAAAAATGTTTTTATTAATTTTGCTTTCACCGAGATTCGAACCAACGTTCTCTCTGTGAATTCCGAATGGTAATCACGCACCAACCCATTCGGCTACGGCGGCCGTCATATGAATATGCATTCCTATATTTAATCTCTTCAGTCAAATCTGAACTACTTACATACACATATTGATGAGAAAATATTCTAATATCCATGGATGCATCCAGAAAGCCAAACGCGCATACACGCATATGTATACAAATATATACAAACCTTCAACGAACGCAAAATGTATGCATATAAAAAACAACAACTGCGACCGTCTCCTTGTCCGTCAGTGAAAAGATGGGATATGTATACCCTATGAGCAAAAAGAACCGGGAAGGTGATGTTGACTGTTTCCTTCGATTGCCAAGGCAGAGTCCACCATGAGTACCTTCCATCGGGCCAGACAGTCAATAGAGAATATTATTTATCCGTTTTGAAACCTTAGAGAGATGCTGTGTGTTGCAAACCGCCGGAAATGTGAGCAAACAATTCTAAATTCTGCATGATGATAACGCGCCATCGCACTGATCAAAGAGAATACAAATCGGCCTGCCGGGGGAGTTTGGAGGACTGGGTTAAACGTTGGCACATGTGTGTTGTTTCAGACGGGTCATATTTTGAAGGAGATAATATAAATTTGCCTTAAATTTAACTCTGTTTTGTTTAATTTAAACATTCCCGGTGCTTTCTGATCATAAGGTACATATATGCGGCTTTGCGGACAGCAATGTGTGATTCGCTGGAAGTCGCATTAACTCGCGACTGTCGCACAGTTAGAAGACATATTTACATACATATAAGGGTGCATACATACATACGGAGCCGCGGCCACTCGACATGACAAAAATTTAAGATTTATCAAATATTGGCAAATAATTCCACGCGAAATATTCCAATATTGCCTATTTTCGAATGGTCGCGAAAATTGGCATATGGGCGGCTCGTTCTATGAATGAAATTGAAATACGAGCTCGAACTTATGAATGAACTTTTTGTTTTTGTTCTAAATTGTTCAGCGCCGTCGCTGATAGAACCATGGCCAGAGAATGTTAATGCAATGAGAAGGTGCAAATGTTACTGTGAGCTTTTTTTAGTACAATTGAGATTTGAAAGATTTGAACTAAGGGAACTTAGCACACCGAGTTTATAGACACCTCACTGACTTTTGCCCACACAAAAATTAGAAACACCACACATCTTTCACCTCAACACACAACACATTTCTCACCTCGACATTAAACCAATTAAATTTTTACTATTTTCGTATTTGTGAAATAATAAGCGAATACGTAAAATTTATTACATAATTTCTTTTTCAATTACATTAAAAAAAAAAGATTAAAAAAAAAAAAAATAATAAAAAAAAGTTTGCGTCGGGAATTGAATTCGAGTCTAACATGTGGCGAGGAAAAATAGGCGGTGCGTTTACATATTTCTTCGACTGCTTATTTTTTTACCATTTTGTTACTTTTGAAATGATAAGCGGATACATAAAATTTATTACAAATTTTTTTACGATTACATTAAAAAAAAAAATTTAAAAACGAAAAAAAAAAAAATTTCCACCGAGAATTGATGGCGAGTCACGTGGGGAGGATAAATACGCAGAGCGTTTATTTCTGCGCCTGCGTTGTGAACAAAAGGTTTTGTGCATGCGCGCGACGCGAATAAATTTTAATAAAGTTCTGAAAGTAATTCATGAAGTTTTTCATTACACGCATATGTACATAAATGAACGTATACTTTATATGTAAATAAATGATCATATATGATAATTTATGGTACATAAGTACATAATATGTATGTACATGTCAATAGGAGGTATTTGCATTCAGAAAAAAAGAACGGTTTAAGATAAATCAACACTTATTTTATATTGTATGTCAATTTACAGTTTATGTATTCGACAGCATTTACATACATATGTATGTATGTACATTTGTATATGAAAAACAATAATGCATAAGCGCAAGAACATCATATCACATATGCAAGTATGCCCAAATAACCTTGACTTATGTATGTACACATGTCACAGCACATCACATTCTTACAAGAAATCAAATACACATACGCACTAGTGAACGAGTTTCTTCCTAACAAGTGCAAAAACAATTCTGCTCTATGTATGTATATATACCCACTTTATGTCCTAGCATATATACATACATATACGAGTATACCTACTTGCCTTCTAAACTTCCTACAAAATAATTGTATTCATATGTTACTACATCCATGCACGTTCATACATTCATGCATATATGCGCGAGCACAGCGCTCCCCTCTTGCTCCCGTGTACTTTTGTCTTTCACCAGTCGATATTCCTAATATTGTACTTACAAACACGCAATACTTTGATAGACGCAAAAGCAACAGCAAGCGCAACGCGATGGCCGCTTTGCCACCACACATTCTAAAATGTTCTAGAACACAACAAAAACACATACCTCACATGCGCATGTCGCCCAAATCTAAAATCTAAGCCTAGCGACTACAAAAACAAAATACATTCGTAGACGCAGTCACAGCGGCCATGATTCTATCAGCGACGGCGCTGAACAATTTAGAACAAAAACAAAAAGTTCATTCATAAGTTCGAGCTCATATTTCAATTTCATTCATAGAACGAGCCGCCCATATGCCAATTTTCGCGACCATTCGAAAATAGTCAATATTGGAATATTTCGCGTGGAATTATTTGCCAATATTTGATAAATCTTAAATTTTTGTCATGTCGAGTGGCCGTGGCTCCGTATATATGTATGCACTCTTATATGTATGTAAATATGTCTTCTAACTGTGCGACAGTCGCGAGTTAATGCGACTTCCAGCGAATCACACATTGCTGTCCGCAAAGCCGCATATATGTACCTTATGATCAGAAAGCACCGGGAATGTTTAAATTAAACAAAACAGAGTTAAATTTAAGGCAAATTTATATTATCTCCTTCAAAATATGACCCGTCTGAAGCAACACACATATTATCCGATATTGAGGATTTTTTTCAGTACCCTATTGTTATAGTAAATTTAATTTTGCGTCAAATGAGCTATATTTGACTGTAATTGAATTAAAATTAAAAGAGTTGTGTGAGTTTTAAGATTTTATTTTTTTTTTACTAATTTGGTGTGTAGGTATAGCTTACGCTAAGTGGGAATAAGGACGTGTTTTGATGCGTTATTATAGATACGTAATATTTATTGGAGTGTATATGTATACATAAGAGTACACTGTACTGCATACAACAGAACTGGTTAGAACTTACGAAAATACCTGACATATTATAGCACTTTTTTTCAATAGAAATATGAAAAAGCTCCCAAGTGTACCAAAGTTCACACTGTACATTGATTAACAAAAGAAGTTTGTTATTATAATTTAACCTTATTAAAACGTCAAAATTTTATTGTTTGTTTCATTGAAATTTAAGAGATCTAAATCAAAACGTTGCCAGAAAAGTCGAATGTCTCAATATTCTCCGATGATGTGGCATCATCAGCCTTATCATAAACCAGATGATTGTTATTTTTGTAAAACGGACGTAAACGGTCATCATTACAAAACTCGAAAGCACATAAAGTATGCTGATGTTGCAACTGTTAAGAACCCCGTAGTCTTGGACGATATGATTAACTCAACTGCAGGTCATGAACTGAAGGAAGTTCAACTCATTGCTGATGATGATCAAACTGATAACAATGAACCTGATGATGAAGAGTACTTTCCGTCTGGTTCTAAGTCTTCAGAACGACATATTGTATCAAATTCAGATTTTCAGGATCTTTCTCGTGATTTACTTCTATCGGGAAGACAATCTGAAACGCTCGCTTCTCGATTTAAACAATGGAATTTAGTTGATGACGACTTAAGATGAATGATGATGATCGAATTTCTTACAGAGAAGTATTCAAAACTGATGAAGAGAATGACAAGTGTACCGTACCATACTAAATTCCAAAGGGCCGTTTCCACTGCATTTTTAAGTTTGGAACCAGTTCCGTTGTGTACTGCACCGTACCGCACCGTACCATACCGTACAGTGCTGCACTGCACAATACTCCAATAAATATTATGTGTTTATAATGACACTTCTTATCATTTTCATGCTTCGAAACGCATACCAAATCTCGTAGTAAAAAAAAAGAAAAAGTCTTAAAACCCACACAACTCTATTAATTTTAATTCAATTACAGTCAAATATAGCTCATTCGACGCAAAATTAAATTTACTATAACAGTAGTGTACTAAAAAAAATCCTCAATAGCGGGTAATATCGTAAAAATTATGTCAAAGTTGAAAATATAGAGAAAAAATAAAAAAATGCCAAATACTTCCGCCTACGGTCTCGTCAGTTGTCATTTCAGAAAAATTGTCAACACCTGTCGAAAAGGCTTGTTTTTGTTCTTTCGAACTATAAAAGCAAATTCGAAATCGGATGGAAATTGGCGAAGTTAGGAGTTATTCTTCACATCAACCTCTTGAAAAACGGTTTTATGGCCATAAAATGAGATTTTGGGGGTGTATTGGAAATTTCTCCTATACCATTTCTTTTAATTTTTCTATAGCCACAAGTTGTGCTAGGTCTCCATAAAAGTATATTTAATTTTTTTTTTGTCACACTGTGTTATTCATACTTCTTTTGAATTAATTTATATGTAAAACAGCCATAAAGGCAATCATATGAATATAAAAAAAAAATAAATAATTGGCGCGTACACTTCTGTTAGGTGTTTGGCCGAGCTCCTCCTCCTATTTGTGGTGTGCGTCTTGATGTTGTTCCACAAATGGAGTGGCCTACAGTTTCAAGCCGACTCCGAACGGCAGATATTTTTATGAGGAGCTTTCTCATGGCAGAAATACACTCGGAGGTTTGCCATTGCCTGCCGAGGGGCGACCGCTATTAGAAAAATGTTTTTATTAATTTTGCTTTCACCGAGATTCGAACCAACGTTCTCTCTGTGAATTCCGAATGGTAATCACGCACCAACCCATTCGGCTACGGCGGCCGTCATATGAATATGCATTCCTATATTTAATCTCTTCAGTCAAATCTGAACTACTTACATACACATATTGATGAGAAAATATTCTAATATCCATGGATGCATCCAGAAAGCCAAACGCGCATACACGCATATGTATACAAATAAGACAATTCGCACCCGTGGTTCTCATTTAGATTTTGACGTCATCATTTTTGTTGAAATCTGGCACAATGTTAACTTTTTTGACGATGAATGCTTCGACTCAAACTTATATAATGTTTTTCGAAAAGACGGAAATGTAGAAAGTACGGGTTGCTTTTAGGGGGTGGAGTTCTCATTGCAGTGCAGCGCAAGCTGCAAGCATTTCATGTCTCGCTTTTAAATGAGGATCCCATTCTTGACCTTACTTATACTTATTTGTATCTTACATACCGCCTAATAGTAATTTTGATCTTTACAAGTCGCATACGGACAACATTGTTTCCCTAGTTCTAAATAAGGCAGATGATAACCATATTAGTGTTTATGGGGATTTTAATTTTCCGAATGTTTCTTGGTCTATTAATTTCTGTGAGCATAGTCTAATCCCATCTAATGTCACATCATCACTAGAATCATATGTAATTGATAATCTTTTGAGCCTTGATTTAGTACAAATTAGTTCTTTTGAAAACAAGCGTAACGGAATTCTTGATCTCATATTCGTCAGTGCTAATATTAATAGTTCTATCTCTGAATGCTTCTCATCCTTCTCGACTGCTGATAAACATCATGTCACTTTAATGCTTAACGTTGAGTTTTACGAGTTTGCGAGTAGTAAACAAGACGAATATTTGCTTTCTAGATATTGTTGAGTGCTATTCTATCTTTAAAGCGCAGTTGCTCAAAATTTTTATAAAATACTAGCGGACCGATAGACTTCGTTCTGTCAAATAGATTTTGAATGTGGCAGTTTATATTTCGACGTTAAGACGTTTTTACTCTGCTGACCCTCACACACCGCTCTATCATCATGGTGACGGTTCTGCTCAGGAGAATTGAAGAAAAGGGTCAGCTCGGGTGACCTAAGTATCTTCGCTTCCACGAACTTTGGCCACCCATTTGTGACCCACTAAAAACCCCGACTGGGATGTTTGCCAGGGGGCTTCAAACTAAGAGGGGAACTTAAGAGTCAAATCTGATTGAAAATTAATCTAAAGAGATAGTGGGAACCTAAAGGTGACAAATACTTATAAAGTGGGTGCTTCAATGACAAAACATAGAGATAATTATTTATTTATTATTATTAACATTGGGTTAATAACCGAAAGAATAATGAAATAAAACGTATATAAGTATTTACACTAATCGCTTTATTGTAAATCAAGTGAATCATAATTATTAACAAAAATCTGTTTAATTTTTATTGTAATGCTTTATTATATACAATGTTTTTTGTTTGATTACCTGTTGAATATACAAATCTGATGCTATCCCAACACTGGAACAGGCAACATACAATTGACCATGTGAGAAACAAGGGCTTTCTAGATTAATTAATAATGTTTGTTTTTTGTTATTCTTCAAATATATACATATGTTTATCTTTTGGTATTCTTAAAATATGTTTGGATTTGTTCAGCCCTGCATGATTATTCTTAGAATTTACTTAACTATTTCATTCCTTAAATCGTTCTGAAACTAAAACAAATGCATAATATTCTTGCATTAATTAATATTAGATCCTTTAACGCGAACACACACACACGAACGCGCAATATATGTATGGGCAAAAGGAAAAGGGCTGTTTTAGGGTTATCCCGGAAATTATTCAAATTTTTCTCGGCGTACAAACCATTCTTGGACTTCAAGGAACATTTTGAAAAAAGAATTGTTAAGATTGGTCCAATCATTGTTGAGTTATGAGCTTACCAACACATTTTTCAATTCATTTTTATATTATAGATGTACCACAATTTAAAAAACAACGTTTTAAACTTCCATGGTACACTTATCCACTTAAGATTGTAAACTTACTATAATTAATAGAATTGTAAAAATACATTTTTGGTCTTAATCTGGAATCCAAATAAAGCGGAGCATTAGCTCCGACCCTTTTTTAAAAAAGAAAATTCAATATTGGAATTAAGAACTCATACTTTTTCGAAAATGAAGCTGGATCAACAGTTCGGTGAATGGATTGCGCTACTTAGAGATGATTAACGATTTTTTATGGCCGGAATTGGATGGTATTGATCTGGACAACGTTCATTTTCAACAAGACGGCGCTTCGTGCCACCCAAGCAACGAAACCATTCTCTGAATATGAGAATAACACCTCTTACTGGAAATCCCTTTATAATAAGCTAAACAGGCCAAAATTAAAACAAACCATCAAACTAACTCTCCTACCAGAGAATGTTAATGCAATGAGAAGGTGCAAATTTTACTGTGAGCTTTTTTTAGTACAATTGAGATTTGAAAGATTTGTAATAAGGTCATTTAGCACACCGAGTTTATAGACACCTCACTGACTTTTGCCCACACAAAAATTAGAAACACCACACATCTTTCACCTCAACACACAACACATTTCTCACCTCGACATTAAACCAATTAAATTTTACTATTTTCGTATTTTTGAACTAATAAGCGAATACGTAAAATTTATTACATAATTTTTTTTTCAATTACATTAAAAAAAAAACGATTTAAAAAATAAATTTATAAAAAAAAGTTTGCGCCGGGAATTGAACTCGAGTCTAACATGTGGCGAGGAAAAATAGGCGGTGCGTTTATTTCTTCGACTGCTTATTTTTTGACCATTTTGTTACTTTTGAAATGATAAGCGGATTCATAAAATTTATTACAAATTTTTTTACGATTACATTAAAAAAAAAAAACGATTTAAAAAAAAAAAATTTATAAAAAAAGTTTGCGCCGGGAATTGAACTCGAGTCTAACATGTGGCGAGGAAAAATAGGCGGTGCGTTTATTTCTTCGACTGCTTATTTTTTGACCATTTTGTTACTTTTGAAATGATAAGCGGATTCATAAAATGTATTACAAATTTTTTTACGATTACATTAAAAAAAAAAAACGATTTAAAAAAAAAAAATTTATAAAAAAAAGTTTGCGCCGGGAATTGAACTCGAGTCTAACATGTGGCGAGGAAAAATGGGCGGTGCGTTTACTTCTTCGACTGCTTATTTTTTGACCATTTTGTTACTTTTGAAATGATAAGCGGATACATAAAATGTATTACAAATTTTTTTACGATTACATTAAAAAAAAAAAATTTAAAAACGAAAAAAAAATGTGTGCCGAGAATTGATGGCGAGTCACGTGGGGAGGATAAATACGCAGAGCGTCTATTTCTGCGCCTGTGAACAAAAGGTTTTGTGCATGCGCGCGACGCGAATAAATTTTAATAAAGTTCTGAAAGTAATTCATGAAGTTTTTCATTACACACATATGTACATAAATGAACGTATACTTTATATGTAAATAAATGATGGTATATGAAATATACATAAGTACATAATATGTATGTACATGTCAATAGGAGGTATTTGCATTCAGAAAAAAAGAACGGTTTAAGATAAATCAACACTTATTTTATATTGTGTGCCAATTTATAGTTTATGTATTCGACAGCATTTACATACATATGTATGTATGTACATTTGTATATGAAAAACAATAATGCACAAGCGCAAGAACATCATATCACATATGCAAGTATGCCCAAATAACCTTGACTTATGTATGTACACATGTCATACCACATCACATTCTTACAAGAAATCAAATACACATACGCACTAGTGAACGAGTTTCTTCCTAACAAGTGCAAAAACAATTCTGCTCTATGTATGCATATATACCGACTTTATGTCCTAGCGTATATACATACATACATATATACCTACTTGCCTTCTAAACTTCCTACAAAATAATTGTATTCATATATTCATTCAATCATACATATACATATGCGCGAGCACAGCGCTCCCTTCTTGCTTCCGTGTACTTTTGTCTTTCACCAGTCGATATTCCTAATATTGTACTTACAAAAACACAATACTTTGATAGACGCAAAAGCAATAGCAAGCGCAACGCGATGGCCGCTTTGCCACCACACATTCTAAAATGTTCTAGAACACAACAAAAACACATACCTCACATGCGCATGTCGCCCAAAGCTAAAATCTAAGCCTAGCGACTACAAAAACAAAATACATTCGTAGACGCAGTCGCAGCGGCCATGATTCTATCAGCGACGGCGCTGAACAATTTAGAACAAAAACAAAATGTTCATTCATAAGTTCGAGCTCATATTTCAATTTCATTCATAAAACGACACGCCATATGCCAATTTTCGCGACCATTCGAAAATAGTCAATATTGGAATATTTCGCGTGGAATTATTTGCCAATATTTGATAAATCTTAAATTTTTGTCATGTCGAGTGGCCGATTTGTATTCTCTTTGATCAGTGCGATGGCGCGTTATCATCATGCAAAATCTGAGAATTGTTTGCTCACATTTCCGGCGGTTTCCAACACACAGCATCTCTCTAAGGTTTCAAAACGGATAAATAATATTCTCTATTGACTGTTTGGCCCGATGGAAGGTACTCATGGTGGACTATGCCTTGGCAATCGAAGGAAACAGTCAACATCACCTTCCCGGTTCTTTTTGCTCATAGGGTATACATATCCCATCTTTTCACTGACGGACAAGAAGACGGTCGCAGTTGCTGTTTTTTATATGCATACATTTTGCGTTCGTTGAAGGTTTGTATATATTTGTATACATATGCGTGTATGCGCGTTTGGCTTTCTGGATGCATCCATGGATATTAGAATATTTTCTCATCAATATGTGTATGTAAGTAGTTCAGATTTGACTGAAGAGATTAAATATAGGAATGCATATTCATATGATTGCCTTTATGGCTGTTTTACATATAAATTAATTCAAATGAAGTATTAATAATGTTATATATTGTAGAAAATAAATTTATAAAAAACAGGTATTAGAAAAGCTGAATACACTATTTTAAATCAATTCTAATTAAACCAAATATAAAAAATGAAATAAAAATATCGAACAAAGAAAAGTGGGTACAGGATTTGAACCTGAGTCAAACATGAGACTACGTACCGCATACACAACACGTCTTTCACGATTGCGCTAATCTACAAATACCGATTAAATTTTCTAAATCACTCATCTATTCGATTCGCAGTTTTATATGCACATATTCTGCGTTAGTTGAAAGTTTGTATGTGTAATTATATGCATATGTATGTGTGTATGCGCGTTTGGCTTTCTGGACGGATATTAGAATGATATTTCCTCATCAATATAATTTGGATTTGATGAAAGAGATTAAAGACATATGTACATATTTTCTGTTTTGATTGATTTATATAAAAATCAGGTCATATCCAGTATAAACTATTTTATACCGAAAAGAAATTTCCATTTATGAAATACAAAAAAAACAGTATTTTAAAGAAATTTTAATTAAAATAAACTCAAAAATTTTACCAAACTTTACTGGTTTGAATTGTAAAAAAAAAAATGTGCAAGAAAAAAAAAAATGACTTCAGGACTTGAACCTGAATTAAATACGTGCCAAAAAACAAAACGAATAATTCCGCCGACTTTAGCTTCTGCACCACAAACTAACTGGGGGGTTAAGGGGGTATTCTAGTCTAGAAATTTGAAAAAATCGAAAATTTTTTTTTTCAAAACTTGATGGTTTAATTATTCAAAAATATCTCCCTAGAAGGATTTTTCAAAATTCGAATTATTTTCGAAGCTACAACTATTTTAGTGACGTGGCAAATTTTTTCAAATTTATTTTGTGTGCTCCTAATATATGAATAAATAAATGATAAAAAAATGTATCGTAAAAATATCAATAGCTTTTTTTTTATTCATCGTCAAAAAATGCTCGAAATTCGGGCCTCTAGACTAGAATACCCCCTTAAACGCAAATTTATTCGCTTCGCTGTGGGCATGAAATAAGTCGATTTTCTTAGTAGTGTGCCGAAAAATCTTATGAACTTCCTCAGTAGTTTGGTAAACGCAGAAAAAATCTGAATTCCTGTCCTAGCGTGGTAAGTAAATATAGAAACCCTCCACTCGCGTCACTCGCGTGGTAAATATCTGCAATTCCCCACTCGTGAGGAAAGTTGAATTTGAAATTACCTTATTATGAATCTACAAATTAGAACTCGAAAAAAGCTCATTTAACATTTGCTCCTTCTCATTGCATTAACATTCTCTGCTAATACTTATGCTGCAGCTGCTGTGTTAAGAGAGGCCAAGATAACGGCAGAGCCATGAAGAGGATCATCAGCCACTGTTAGTGTATTGACGCCGACTTCTGCACCCACTGCTTCACTCAGTTATGCTGCTGCTGCCGCTGCTAATATCAACATTTCAACGCCGCCTACTCTCTCTGCTTCTTCAACTAATGCTGATGCTGTGGCTGCTCACATCAACATGTCGACTGCGGGAGCCAAACAAAGCACTGTTCCCGTACCTGGCGAACAAATGCATACTAAAACTTCGTGGACAACTATTCAAGGGCGAAGGCGTAAAAATAATAAAAGATCTCGGGATGTAGTGACTGGTCTTAATTCAAGTACTGAGCTTGATGTAGTAGCTACGAATAAGTGGTTACATCTTGCGTCCTTTAAACCTTCTGTAACTGAGGATAATATAATTTCTTATGTTGCTAAAAATGCAAATATTGATAAAAACCAGATTCTATGTTTTAAGCTGATAGAAAAGGATACTGATATCCAAAGTTCCGCCATCATTGTTTGACCAATTTCTAAAACCGCCCGTTTGGCCTGCTGACGTCAAGGTCCGTCCTTTGAATTTTTTTCAAAAAGAAAGATAGTACTTGTGCATCACTAAATCATTTAAACATTTATTTTCAGAATATGGGTGGCATTCGTACTAAGTCGGAGAGAATTCACACCCGTAGTTCTCATTTAGATTTTGACGCCATCATTTTTGTTGAAACCTTGGTCAATGCTAACTTTTTTGACGATGAATACTTCGACTCAAACTTATATAATGTTTTTCGAAAAGAATTTTAGAAAACTCTTCAGCAGATCTGAAATAAAAAAAAACTTTTCTTGAAAGGGGCCACGCATTAGTTGCCGAAACATAAAAAAATAAAATAAAAGTGTGAAATTGACTGGGGAAACGAATTTAAAAAATTATTTATATAATAACATACCCAGTGAAAAATCAAAAATTTCTAGTCTATAAAAAGTATTATTGCTATCTCTACATTTAATTCTTTATCAACGTAAGGACAAATTGCTTTAAAGAATAACTACGCTTCAAAACTGGTCTTCATTTAAAATACAACTATCTAAATTTAATCTAATCATCACTATAATTATTAATTACCTTATAAGTCAGTAGCATAAAATGTTCCATTTTAATAAGAGCTAAATAATATACACTTTTGTATCACCATATTATATTTATTCTTCGTAATCGTGATCATAACATTCGATATGGTGACACCAAAAAAAGTCTGTGACGGAACTCTGGTAGACGTATCATTTACTATATTTTTTCAAGCAGGAAATTTCTTGGAATTACCCTCGAGTCAGGGCCGCTCTGAAAACTCCGCGCCCGGGGGAAAAAGTACCCGATTCCCCCCCTCTCGTCGGGCCTGAGTGCAACGTAAGCTGCAAGCATTTCATGTCTCGTTTTTAAATGAGGATCCCATTCTTGATCTTACATGTACGTACTTGTATCTTACATACCGCCTAATAGTAATTTTGATCTTTACAAGTCGCATACGGACAACATTGTTTCCCTAGTTCTAAATAAGGTTTATGATTACCATATTCGTGTTTATGGGGATTTTGATTCTCCGAATGTTTCTTAGTCTACTAATTTCTGTAAGCACAGTCTAATCCCAACTAATGTCACATCATCACTAGAATCATATGTAATTGATATTCTTTTGAGCCTTGATTTAGTACAAATTAATTATTTCGAAAATAAGCTTAATGGAATTCTTGATCTCATATTCGTCAGCGCTAATATTAATAGTTCTATCTCTGAATGCTTCTCATCCTTCTCGACTGCTGATAAACATCATGTCACTTTAATGCTTACCGTTGAGTTTTATGAGTTTGCGAGTAGTAAACAAGACGAGACAATAGCTTTCAATTTCTCATCTTGTGACTTTTCTAGGTTAAACAGCGTTTTACACGACATCAATTGGGAATATTTGCTTTCTAGATATTGTTGAGTGCTATTCTACCTTTAAAGCGCAGTTGCTCAAAATTTTTATGAAATATGTACCACAATTCAAAAAAAAAACCCCGTATCAACTTGAAAAACTCAAAAATAAGCGGAACAAGCTTGACAAGCAATTTTTAGAATCTAAGAATGAATCTATCTTTAAAAATTACAAGCATTGCTGAAAAGTCAACTGTTTCAATCAATTTTTATACAAGAACTATATTCTTCGGATTGAAGAGAATATTAAGTCTAATCCTTAGGCCTTTTGGCGATTTGTGAAATCTAATAAGTCAAGCGCTGGAGTCCCTTCTGCGATTCGTTTTAATGAAAAATCAGCGTCTACTCCTGTGGATGTATCGAATTTGTTTGCCAATTTTTTCAAATCTTATTTCTCTAGTGATGATACGTACTCGTTTTCTCCTTGTCATAATAACCCCTTTCATCTTTGAACTTTGGCTATTTAAACCTTGTTTCTCTGGGCATTGAGAATGGGATTTTGGGTCTAAAACCTCTCAAATTAGTTTTTAATAAATCTTTATTTACGGGAGTTTTTGTCAACGATTGGAAAATCACAACTTTCACCCCTACTTCCAAGAGTGGCAAAAATAATGATGTGTGCAACTATAGGCCGATCTCGAAGCTTTCTATTATTTTTAAACTTTTCGAAAGAATTGTAAAAGAAAAAATGTACTTTGCAACTAAGAGCTTAATCTCGCCCAATCAGCATGAATTTATCTCGGGTAGGTCTACAGTTTCCAACCTGGCTGCTTTTGGTGAATACTGCTTTGGAACTTTTGCTGAAGGTTTTCAAGTCGATTGTGTTTACACGGAGTTTTCTGAAGCATTTGATAGAGTTTCTCATACAATTCTATTATGTAAATTAGCCTCCCTTGGTTTCCATTCTGTTTTCTTTCGATGGTTGAAATCTCATTTATCCGATATACGATGTGGGTTAACGATTGAGGGTGAATGTTCGGAACTCTTCTTTGCATCTTCAGGGGTGCCAAAAAGCAGAATTTTATAGCCTTTTCTCTTCATTCTATTTATTAATGATATTTGTACCTGTTTTTCATTTGCCAACTTTCTTTTGTATGCCGATGATTTGCAAATATTTGCGGCCATTACAAAATATGAGGATATACCTATGTTGCAAACGGAAATTAATACGTTCCATCGCGGGTGCAATAACTCTGGCATCTCTCTAAATATTGGCAAATGTTTTCATGTCACCTTCGCTTAAACTCAAAATGTTCTCAAGTCATCTTACTGCATTGATAATACTTCAATTCAATCTTTTTATGAACTTAAAGATCTAGGGGTGATTTTTGACTCACATTTTTCTTTCAACAGTCACATTAACTTTATTGTGTCTACTTCTTACTCAATCTTAGGTTTTATACAGCGTAATAGCTCGATGTTCTCAGACCCTTACACTCACAAATTACTTTTTACTTCCTTTGTTCGCTCTAGATTAGAATATGCAACTTTTATCTGGAGGCCTTGCCACCAATTTGCTATTGAGAGAATTGAACGTGTACAGAAGGTGCTCAATAAAATTTGCTCTTAGGTCGTTAAAATTCTCAAATCCTATCCCTTCCTATAATTCCCGTTTGATTTAAATTAGCATAAAGTCTCTAGAGAGTAGAAGGTCTATACTCTCACTGTCTTTTGTTTTTAGTGTAATTAAAGGAGAAGTGGACTGTTCATCCCTATTACGTTGCATTTATTTTCATATTCCTACTAGATCGTTACGCAGTACTTATCCATTTCATCTTATATTTCTTAACACGAATTATGCGCGAAATGCTCCTATTGCCCGCGCTTTAAGAGAATTCAATGAGATCTTGAGTTCTATTCCGCTTGACTTTTTTCTAATTTATTTAATAATTATAGTAATATAGTAGTAATTTAAGCTCATATTAGGTTTAAGTGGTCTGTAAGAGCAATAATTATGTTTTAGACTTATAATAAACGAAATAGACGAAATATAGTAGTTTAAATAAATTAAATTAGTTAGTATTTTGATGCTCGATATCACTCAGTGGAATATCCGAGGCTATTATAATAACTACACAAGTCTTGAACTGTTTATGAAGGAACGATCCCCGAAAATCATTTGTGTCCAAGGGACCCATTGCAAACCAAACTGAAGTCCCAGGGTGCCCAAACAATATCTTAGTCTCTTTGTGCGCACACAATACCTTAACGCACATCGACTTAGCTATGTGCTCTGGACAGCTTTATCCCCTAAGTACATGGGATACCGTCAATGACCTTCACAATAGTGATAATTTCTCAACAATAACCTCAATGTTCATCAACCACTTTGCCCCTCACTAAAAAATACCACGATTTAATACCAAAAAGGCTAACTGGGGAATATTTCAAAATAATATTCAAACTTTTTCCTCCACTTTCCTTTCAGCGGATAACAACAACGCTGAGAAAACGTTAATCCTCACGCTCACAACTTACAAAAGAAACTGTAGATCAATCCCTCGGTGGCCCTCAGAATTGAAGGTTCTAAGAGATTCTAAACAAAATGCGTGGCATGCTTTCTAAAGATGTTTATCCATTTTCAATCTTACTGCTTCCAAAAAAGCCAATGCCCTTTTCAGCAAAGCCAGGAAGACTTCGAAGCGCAAAAGTTTCGCAGATTTTACATCGAATATCAACCCTCCTCTCCAGTAACTCAAATTCGCAACACATTCGTAGACTAATAGGAACCTACAACAGTTATACGATCAATAACTACTCAATCCAATGTAATAAGCACTCCCGCTGAAATAACGATTGCTTTTGCAGAAGACTGGCCCACTTCCGCGAATGACTCAAGCTTTCACACTACTTTTTGTTCCGTCAAGTACGCTGTCCTCAACCAGCCATTAAACTCCCCTTTTTTAGTCAGAACTAAACTCATGGAAAGTCGTATTTACTTCAATGAAAAAGAAACAATTTCCCTGCTCCCCTGCATCAACAAAAAAAGTTATTTCTAATGGTGGTGTGGTTTCTTATTTCTACGAACACGGTTTCTATAAATCAATTCGGCTTTAAAAGTACTATAAATGTTTTATATGTAATTTCAAAAAAAAGTATCCACTGAAAACCATATATCAGTTCTATCGATTGATTTTGAGAAAGTATTCGACAGAATTGGTACGGTCCTCAAAAAATTTATGAATTAGAAGTCGGGCCTAGAGTATTGAACTACATCAAATAATTTTTATCAAACCACAAAATACGTTGCAATCTATCTGAAAATTCTTAAGCGTTTTTAAGAGAAATTATTTTACGTGGGAAGGATGCGCGAACACAACAATTGCCTGTTAAATAAAATGCGAGCGCGTTCGGTGGTAACTTCACAAGTCATTTATTTATTTCTAAATTCGAGTTTTTATAGTGTCTTAGCCTAACGGATTGAGTTCAAATTTATGTAATTACAGTAAATATGTATTGCTCTGTTACGTTTATGTAATATAGGTGTTTATACATATATAGTGATATTTTTAAATTCATATACGAAAATTGAACAGTATTTTAGAAAACAGTAAGCTTAATATTGAAACGTTATGAGAAATTATGGAATTTAACAAATTATTATAATAATGATTAAAATTAAATTAAATATATAAAATTAAATTAAAAATTAAAATTCTAAGCCATTTGGCGTAACACCGGCCACCTTGAAAGGCTCATGGTCCTTCAACGTCTGATGGCAGTACGGCGAGCTTGTGAACGGGGCGTTTAATTACGCCCGTTTTGGTTGCCACGTCTGCTACGCGGACTTTGCCGTCTTGCCCTGTTACGATTGCGGCGACGCGGCCGAGCACCCATTGCTGCGGTGGTGTGTTGTCTTCCTGAACCAGGACGAGGTCGTTCAGCTCGAGGTTGCGCTTCGGATGCAACCACTTGTTCCTCTGTTGAAGACCCAACAGGTAGTTCCTGGACCACAGTCGCCAAAACTGTTGCTTGAGACAACAGACAAGTTGCCATCTGTCGCAGCAACGCATTGGGTCCATCGATACTTGGGCTGGTGGCAGCGCTCGAAGGGGGCACCCAACTAATAGGTGCGCTGGTGTTAGGGCCTCTCCATCGTTCGGGTCCTGACTCAGTGGTACCAGGGGTCGCGAGTTGAGTACGGCCTCGACCTCGACGAGCAGCGTCTGTAGTTCTTCGGCGGTGAGCAGCGCGTTGCCGATTGCGCGCACGAGAAGGTGTTTGGCGGACTTCACTGCCGCCTCCCATAACCCGCCGAAGTGCGGTGCCCTGGGTGGTATAAAGGCGAAGGTGAATCCTTCGTCCGTTGCGTATTTCTGTACTTCCGGTTGTTGGGCCTCGAAAGCATCCCTCAGCTCGCGAAGCTTGCGATCGGCGCCGACGAAGTTGGTGGCGTTGTCGCTGTATATTTTCCGCGGCATTCCTCGGCGTCCAATGAACCTTTTTAGGGCGAAAATAAAACAATTAGAAGACAAGTCTGTTACTAGTTCTAAATGTACTGCCTTTGAAGTGAAACAAACGAACACTGCGATATATGTTTTTACTGGGGGTCTACCACGTATTTTCAATGTAGTATATACGGGACCACAAAAATCTACTCCACATATTAGAAAGGGTCGTAGTGCACGAAGCCTATCGGCAGGCAAATTTCCCATTATTTGGGATTGCAGCTTCGGCTTATAATGAAAGCAGTGTGTGCAGTTTCGAACGGTACGACTACAAGCTTCTCGAGCATTGACCAGCCAAATGCGGTCTCGGAGAAGCGCTACCAATGCCTTTGCTCCAGCATGGTGATTTCGAAAATGTAGGTACCGTAAGTATGTGGTAACGAAGTGCGAGTTCTTGCTTAAGAGCAGTGGGAACTTGGCATCATATGGGAGAGGCGCATTTAATAGGCGGCCTCCTACTCGGAGTAAATTAAACGACAGCGACAATTCCGAGTAGTTGTGCAAAAATGGATTAAGTTTTTGCAAACTTGAGGGTAGGGAGGTACCTTTGGTGAGTTTCATAATTTCTTCACCATATTCAACATGTTGAACCACCTGAATGACTTTGAGGAAACTTAATTTAATATCCTCAGCCGTCAGCATTTGTGTGAATGTCGCAGATGGGTTTCTAATGCGTTTTATCCATCTTAATATGTAAGCGACAATACGAAGCAGTTTTTGATGAGAAGATACTCTTTTGGTGAGTTCCATAATTGGATGCGATTCATTTACTTGAACAACTAAAACTGTTGCGTTCCGTTTCTTCTCTAATGCTTCGTCTCCTGGAGAGAGCTGGAAGTGGGTGTTTGTTGGCCATAACGCAGGGTCTTCTAGGAGGAACTGTGGACCGCTAAACCAGATAGAATTATTCAATTCGTCCACGTTACAACCCCGAGACACTTGATCCGCGGGATTTTGCTTAGTTGGCACATGTCGCCAAGTAGCTTTATCCGTCAACTCTTGGATTTCGGACACTCTGTTTGCAACAAAGGTCTGTAGTACAGATGGATGCGTTTTGATCCAATGCAAAACAATTTCGGAGTCTGTCCAGAAGTTTATATTTTCAATTGGCCGACTCAACATTGGCGCTATTCGTGACCATAATTTGGCCAGCAAGTGGGCTGCCGAGAGCTCTAGACGCGGAAGAGATTTAGTCTTCAGCGGAGCCACTCTAGACTTTGCAGTAAGCAGCGTACATTTCGTTCCACCAGCCGAATGGCTACGTATGTATATACAGCAGCCATACGCTCGTATTGAGGCGTCGGCAAAGCCATGAATTTGGCAGCTTGCACTCGACTCGGTGTGTACAAACCGAGGAATGCTTATTGATGGTAGCTGCAGTAGATTGGCTTTGAAATTTTCCCAGCTGGTGTCGAGGTGCAATGGAATCGACTCATCCCAATCTAGTTTTTGCAGCCAAAGCTCTTGCAATAAGATTTTTGCTTTGGTAACTAGTGGGGCAAGTAAACCAAGAGGATCGAAAAGACGAGCCGAAACTGATAATATGTTTCGCTTAGTGGCTCGTAAACTGGTAAAGTTGTCATTTAAGACAAACCGAAACAAATCTTCCTTCGGCAACCAATGGATTCCAAGTGTTTTTGTGGAGTCTGTGTGATTGAAGTTCAAGGCCTTCTCAGAACTCTCACAATCGAAAAATGATGGGTGATTTGAAAACCACTTAGATAAATTGAATCCTGCCGAGTTTAATATTTTAACTACCTCACTTCTAATAAGATCTAGAGATTCGAAATTATCGGATCCTGTAAGCAGGTCGTCTACATAAAAATCTCCTTTTATTGCCTTTGAGCCGAGTGGATACATATGTGTATTGGCATCGCTGAGCATTTGTAAACACCGTGTAGCGATAAATGGAGCAGGCGCAGTGCCGTATGTTACGGTGTTAAGTCGAAAGATTTGAAGTGGCTCAGATGGATGCCGTCTCCACACTACAAGCTGAAAGTTTTTGTCTTCTTCGTGCATGAGAATTTGGCGGTACATTTTAGTAATGTCCGCCGTAAATGCATATTTATGCAAACGAAAACGAAGAAGTGTTGAATACAGCTCTTCTTGAATGGTCGGCCCAACCATCAAGATTTCATTCAACGCAATTTGAGAAGAGGTACGACTTGATGCGTCGAAAACAACACGTAATTTAGTCGTCGTACTTTCAGGCCGAAGAACGCATTGATGCGGAATGAAGTAGTGTGGCTCACTCGGGATCTTATTATTTGTTGGGCTCATGTGACCCAATTCGATGTATTCATTCATGAAGTCCAGATACATTTGACGAAGTTCTGGATCTTTCAAGGTCTTTCTCTCCAGGGCCTGAAACCGCCGAGACGCGGTTTCATAGGAATTACCGAGTAACTTACGGTCATCTTTGAAAGGCAGTCTTACTTGAAGCCTTCCTGAAGGCAAAACTTTAGTAGTTTTTACGAAAAATTTTTCACACTCTATTTGTTCAGGTGTGAATTTTGTCGAACTAGTCCCTGAAGGTATTTCTTCCATCGCCCAGAACCTTTGGACAATGGAGTCTATATTTGCTAGATCTTGTTCAGTATGGCATAATGTGCTACTGACTGTGGGAGGAGGACGTTGGTTGGAGGCGTATTTGCCTGACACAACCCAGCCTAAAAGTGTCTTTTGCAATGTTGGGTGATTGGAGCTGGCCTTGATCTGGCCTACAGCTAAAAGCTCGAAAAATGTTTCAGCACCTAACAAAAGATCTACCTTTTGAGCCTTATAAAATTCTGGGTCCGCTAAGCTAATGTTTTTAGGAATTTTCCAGCCATTAATATTTACGTTACGATCTGGATGGCTGGCTGAAATGGATCGCATTATCCAAAACTGTGCCGAAAACTCATAATTATTGACCCGCGATTTTACAAATGTATTTAATTTCGTCCTTACTTTTTTGGTTGCATTTCCGATGCCGATAATATTTAAGGTCGTACTTTCGCGACGAATTCGTAATTTCTGCGCCAAATCCTCTGTCATGAAATTCACCTGAGATCCAGAATCCAGCAAGGCTCGTGCAGCAAGGTACTCTCCGGAGCTACCTTTTACGTTGACTACGGCTGTAGCCAACATAACCCGATCTGGCGTACTCGTCGTGTGCATGGCATGCGAGGTCGAAAGTTGTGGTGCAGTTGCAAAGGATACAGGGTACTGGTGCAGCAACGTGTGATGCGAACGGTTGCAAACACGACACCGATCCGCTTTGCACTTTGAAACTGAGTGCCCCTTTCGCAAACAATTTATGCATAAGGGGACTGATTTAGCAAACTCAAATCGCTGCTGAGCAGAGAGAGTTTTAAAAGTAGGACACGCGGGTATACTATGATCATTTGATTTACAGTACGGACACACCGGCTGTTTTATATTTGAAGTCACTAAGGCAGCTTTCGTCCTTCCCGCATGAAGGTGGGGTTTCTGAATGCTGTGACTGCTTGACGGCTTGAGCCTCGACGTTGAGGCTTCATCGGCAGATAAATGTTGGTAGCGTTTATTTAATGCTGCCTCACACTCACGCCATAATGGCAGCTTATCATAATCCAACTGTTCCTCCCACTTTGACCGAGTAACGGTGTCGACTTTTGACATTACCAGATGAATTATGATAGCGTTTGTGATGTTTTTCTCATCACCTAACGACAGCAACGAGTCGTAAACAGCCGACACTGTATCAATCATTGTGCGCAATGAAAGCGCAGATGGCTTTGGGATAGTTGGCAGTTCAAAAAGTTTGGAAATTGTATCGAAAAATATTAAGCATTTATTGTCATAAACCTTTTTGAGACTAGCCAACGCCTTCGAATAATTTTCGTCCGACATTTGGAAGGCCTTTACCGTTCCCAAAGCTTCACCAGACAGACAGTTAACCAAGTGATTAAATTTCTCAATGTCTGGGATTGTAGGATCGTTGTGCACCAAACTCTCGAACAGACTCATAAAATTTTTAAATTCTGAATATTCCCCTTTAAATTTCGGTAGCGACATTTTCGGTAGTCGCGAGCTGTGAGGTGCAACAAAGGATGATTCGGCTATTGACGATTTATTTCTCGCCAGAATAGATTTTATAACGGACTTAGTTTCCACTATTAGGTCCTCTAACTCCCCACGGGCTATGTCTTCCTCGTCGATTTCTTCAATTTTCGACTGGCACTTCATAAGCTTATCGCTATGAGAGTTCAAAATGTCCAGTCGACACTCCAATTCAATTGGATCTAACGACATTGTTTTATCGAGGAGACCCGTTTTTATGCGCACTATACTATTTTTCGCAACAGTTCGCTGGCGCTTTAGTGATTTCAATTCCATAATCTCCTTACTTGGAGAGAGACTTGGAACTGCTGTCTTTGGCTTGCTCATTTTGAGTTAAATTATTTAAACTCCCGAAAAATTTGCTCAATGTCCACAGAAACGAAAAAATATCTGTGAGAGTTTGTGGCTGAAAAAACGAAAACGAAAAGATGGCTGAATAGCCTGCACAAATCTCAATCAGAAAAACGAAAAATAGCTGTTGGACAAGGCTGTGGTCAGGCCACGAAAGGATGAGCAAGCACAGTAGCACAACACTACGAAAATTGTTCAACAGATTTGCGAAAAAACGATTTTTGTTTAAATTATTTCCTTGTAGATAATCCGTATTTACGAAAAATTTATTTAACTTTATAATAATTTTAATTTAATTGAACTTATTGTTCGAAAAAAAGGTCTTCAATCTCTTTAATTTTGTTTTTTTAAATTTATTGACGATTTCGCATTTAAGGTCACACCCTTTATTATCAAATCCCAACGTACCCTTGTTTCACTTTCGCGGAGTTTTATATACGTATATTTGTATAGATAATTGTATATATGGTACATGTACACATATGGGAGTGTGTACATATATGTATGTATATATATGCAAGAAAGTGAAAAGGGGATGCAAAAAATTGAGAGTGTTTATCAACAACAACCACAACTTTCAATTTATTGCACTTGTTACCTGTATAGGCTTATTGCAAGCCTTGACTTTCCTTTTGCAAAGGATGCAGGTGCAGGTCATTCCTGTCGGCGACAGAACCAGCGGTAGGGATTGCAGCGACAGCGGGCGATGACGGCAGCAGCAGTGACCAGAGTAGCAGCGACGGTTACAGTGATGAGAGCAGCGGCGAGTATGGCAATAACTGCGAGAACTGTGACAGCGGACAGTGATATATACACGAGGGCGACGAAATATCACTGTGACCGTTTATATAAGTACCGCACTGTTTCAGCTTTGCACTGTGTATTGTAGTTTATTCTTTTTTATATTATTTATTATATATATTTTTTTTTTTAACTTTTTTGGCTATAAATATTTTATTGTTGTTAAATAATTTTTTTGTTTTTTTTTTTTAAATAATTTTAACGTTTTTTTTTTTTTTTGGTTTTTGGGGGCTCACTTGTCACTGTGCACTTTTTGTATATGCATATACATATGTATGTACATATATTAGTTTTGCTTGTGAACGGACCGCGCAGGCAATTGTTGTTACTAATTAAAGCACTTATCGTTTTTATATGTTTATTGTTTTGTGTATTTCGAAATAATTTCCGATTATGTTCACCAATTTATTATTATTTTTTTTTTGTATTTGGAATTACTTCCCTTAATAGTTTGCTTATGTTCAAAGTATATTCTGCCTCACGCATCAGGTCCCTGCTCGGGCGCCATGGAAATTCTTAAGCGTTTTTAAGAGAAATTATTTTACGTGGGAAGGATGCGCGAACACAACAATTGCCTGTTAAATAAAATGCGAGCGCGTTCGGTGGTAACTTCACAAGTCATTTATTTATTTCTAAATTCGAGTTTTTATAGTGTCTTAGCCTAACGGATTGAGTTCAAATTTATGTAATTACAGTAAATATGTATTGCTCTGTTACGTTTATGTAATATAGGTGTTTATACATATATAGTGATATTTTTAAATTCATATACGAAAATTGAACAGTATTTTAGAAAACAGTAAGCTTAATATTGAAACGTTATGAGAAATTATGGAATTTAACAAATTATTATAATAATGATTAAAATTAAATTAAATATATAAAATTAAATTAAAAATTAAAATTCTAAGCCATTTGGCGTAACACTATCCACTTTACAACGGAATACCACAAGGATCCCCCTTGTCAGTTACTTTATTTTTAATAGCTTTCGATGACTTAACTCGTCTTCTACTAAAACAAAACAATATTAAGCATTGTCTTTATGTCGACGATCTATACCTGCTTTGCAATAAAAAGAACTCCAACGACATTCTAATCTGGTTTGATTATGCACTAGCATCAATTGATAGCTGGTGTGAAAATATCTGTAGATAAATATAAGCACTTATTATTATTATTATCATAGAAGGCCATTACGCACTGCGACCAGAGTTGATTTATTGCGCAAGGCCAATTTTTGTAACCCTAGAAGTTTAGGTTTTTTAAAAATTTTAGCACATGTTTCGTTTTTTTGTGCCAAAGATTACCTGGAGATACTACGATACCACCAAGGTGGTGAAGTCTTTGTCTTCTTAATGCAAGACATTCACAAAGCACATGTTCTGAGCTTCCTATGTCCATTTCGCAAAAGCGGCAGACATTGGTCTCAGATTTTTTTTCCTTGTTCACTCCACTCGGGGGCATAGGCCCTCGACCAGAGACAGTCTTGCGTTGGTTTCTTTAATCCATTTTGCTTTCTGGCAGGGTAGGTGATTAACCTGCCGCTACCAGTCCTAAATACCCACCTGTAGTTGCTTAGGAACAACGCCTTCTAACTGTTTAGAGCGCCATCTGTGTTTCACAATTTTCTGTCAGAAGGATCACACAGATGGTTGAGGACTTTCGCTAAATTTTGTTGGGTCTGCCCTATTACCGCGATTGCCCGCTTCTTCTTGCCGGCGCCACTGATGTAATGTGTAACTGTGTCCTTTTCTTTGTTTTTTAGCAACACAATGCAAGTAATGCCCTGACTCTTTGTCCGGGAGTAAGGAATGGAAGGATAAAGTTTTTTGGGTTGAGGAACGATCTTTTTTTTTGTAGAAACTAGGAAAGTAGTGGAGGATGGTTCCATGTGTAGAAATCCACGCAAGTGGGGAAAGTTACTGATCGCCATTCACTTGGGAGTGGCCAGGACGATTCTTCTACATATGGTTCAAGCAGCTCACAACGTCCGGGATTAGCCCACGTATCCTCTGGTTAGCTTCCGAACACCCGTTCGGGAGTGAGCTAACGTGAGAAGGCGAAGCATTCCAGGATAGCTGGTTGTGCGCTGGGTTTGGAACCCGCCACTTAAAAATTCCCCCCAATGAAAAGATTAAAAAAGCCTCGGATGAGAACTGCCTTTACTGATGACGACCCCTGCAAACGAAATAAGGAATATGATTTGAGGGCATGCACCTGGAATGTCCGGTCCCTTAATGGGGAAAGTGCCTCTGCCCGGCTGGTTGATGTCCTCGTGAGAGTAAAGGCTGACATCACTGCCATCCAAGAGATGCGATGGACGGGGCAAGGTAAGAAAAACATAGGACCTTGCGACGTCTACTACAGCTGCCATGTAAAGGAGCGCAAATTCGGTGTCGGATTTGTTGTGGGAGAGAGACTTCGTCGCCAAGTACTGTCGTTCACTCCGGTGGACGAGCGTCTCGCAACAATCCGCATCAAAGCGCGATTTTTTAACATCTCGCTAATTTGCGCCCACGCCCCGACGGAAGAGAAGGACGATGCTACCAAAGATTCCTTCTATGAGCGCTTGGAACGTTCCTATGAGCGCTGCCCCCGCCACGACATAAAAATCGTGCTTGGAGACTTCAACGCCAGGGTGGGCAAGGACGGAATTTTTGGTCCCACAGTCGGAAAATTCAGCCTGCACAACGAAACATCCGGTAACGGACAGAGGCTGATCGACTTCGCCGGGGCCCGAAACATGGTAGTCTGCAGCACCAGATTCCAGCCTAAAAAGATATACCAAGCTACCTGGCTGTCTCCTGATCGAAAAACGCGAAACCAGATCGATCATGTTGTGATAGATGGAAGACACGCTTCTAGTGTATTAGATGTACGTACGATCCGAGGACCCAACATCGACTCGGATCATTACTTTGTTGCAGCCAAACTGCGCACCCGCCTCTGGGCGTTTTCCTGTAAGAACAAAGACGGCGATCTGGTGACTGACGTACAGAGCAATCTTAAATTATGGAGGGAACACTTCTCGAACCTGTTAAACAGTGACAGCTGCGCATGTCATAGAGAATGTGAAGATCCCGGTACCCCAATCGATGACGACGGAATTGTAGTTCCGTTACCCGACCATGACGAGGTGAGAATAGCAATATCACGTCTAAAGGACAACAAAGCCGCGGGCGCCGACGGACTGCCGGCTGAGCTATTCAAACATGGCGGCGAGGAGCTGGTAAGGTGCATGCATCAGCTCCTGTGCAAAATATGGTCGGATGAAAGCATGCCTGCCGATTGGAATTTAAGTGTGCTCTGCCCAATCCATAAGAAGGGCGATCCTGCAATTTGTGCCAATTACCGCGGGATTAGTCTTCTAAATATCGCCTATAAGGTTCTAGCGAGCGTATTGTGTGAAAGGCTGAAGCCCACCGTCAACCAACTGATTGGCCCTTATCAGTGTGGCTTCAGACCTGGAAAGTCTACCATCGACCAAATATTCACAATACGCCAAATCTTGGAAAAGAAAGGAGAATCGACACACACCATCTTTTCGTCGACTTCAAAGCTGCATTCGACAGTACGGAAAGGAGTTACCTGTATGCCGCTATGTCTGAATTTGGTATCCCCGCAAAACTAATACGGCTATCTAAGATGACGTTGCTCAACACCAGCAGCGCCGTCAGAATTGGGAAGGACCTCTCCGAGCCGTTTCATACCAAACGAGGTTTCAGACAGGGTGACTCGCTGTCGTGTGACTTCTTTAACCTGATATTGGAGAGGATCTTATGAACCACAGAATTTAATCGCTGAGGCACAATTTTTTATAAGAGCGTACAATTGTTGGCGTATGGCGATGATATCGACATGATCGGCCTTAACAACCGCGCTGTTAGTTCTGCCTTCTCCAAACTGGATAAGGAGGAAAAGCGAATGGGTCTGGTGGTGAACGAGGGCAAAACGAAGTATCTCCTGTCATCAAACAAATAGTCGGCGCACTCGCGTATCGGCACTCACGTCACTGTTGACAGTTATGATTTCGAGGTTGTCAAAGACTTCGTTTATTTAGGAACCAGCATTAACACCGATAACAATGTCAGTCTTGAAATCCAACGTAGAATCTCTCTTGCCAACAAGTGCTACTTTGGACTAAGTAAGCAATTGAGTAGTAAAGACCTCTCTCGACGAACAAAACTAACACTCTACAAGACTCTCATCATGCCCGTCCTAACGTATGGCGCAGAAGCTTGGACGAAGACAAATCCGATGAAGCGACGCTTGGAGTGTTTGAGAGAAAGATTCTGCGTAAAATTTTTGGAACTTTGCACATTGGCAACGGCGAATATCGCAGGCAATGGAATGATGAGCTGTATGAGCTTTACGACGACATAGACGTAGCGCAGCGAATAAAGATCCAGCGGCTACGTTGGCTGAGTCTTGTCGTCCGAATGGATACACACGCTCCGGCTTTCAAACTATTCGATGCGGTACCAGCTGGTGGTAGCAGTGGAAGAGGAAGTTCTCCTCTTCTTGGCTTCACTTGGCATGTTCAATTGGCGCCGGATAGTACAAGAAAGAAACGACTGCCGCGCTTTGTTAAACTCGGCCAAAATCGCGTAAATGGTTATCGCGCCGATTAAGAAGAGGAAGAAGGAAAGTAGGTAAGTTTGGAAAAGTGCGAGGATTGTGCTTTACGTGGGATTCAAACCCACAGCCTCTGGGATGGCAGGCTAGTACACATACGCTAGACTACCGATGCCGGTGGTTCTCAGATGGACCAATATTATTTAAATGATACCGCGGGCTGCAGTGACCAGTAAGAGATCCTCTTAAAAGACACTGATTTACTCTGCTTAGTGAGAGTAGCTTGTCAGATATTCCTTTGGGATTTAGAAATTGTTTGATTTGACGCTGACCAGGACAGTTTAGCCAGTGTGCAGCAAATTTCTTTCTTCCCATTTTCTAAGAAGTTCCTTAATGTGGCTTTTTGTGAGTCCAGAGAAAGGCTCAGGAGCAGTAATTGCATATTTGCTCCTCGTTTTGCAAGGTTATTAACCATTTCATTTCTCTCATGCTTTGTTAGGCTATCATTCACCTGTTTAGGGGTGAAAATTGTTGATATAAGGGCTTAAGAGCCGCTTGCTTGTCTGGAAGATTGTAAATGGGAGGCGTTCCTCACACATATTTCAATGTCATGTATTTTTGCCAGGAATATTGTTGGATAGAGTCCCATCGGGTCTTTAGGGGCCGCCTTTGTGGCTTAAGCACGTTGGAAAGGGCCACGTTATTATATGACAGGAGTTCGAATAGACCTAGGGCCAGTCTTATATTATCATCCCATCTCACTGTGACGGGTCTAGAGCAATTCTGTTGCCAAGACTTGATAGCGGCTGAGGTGTGTTATAGAGGAAGGGAAGGCCACTAGTCCCGTGTGGTTCTGTGAGCGGCATAATCTGGGCCTTATCCTATGTTGTGATGCTAATGCCCAGCATATTATCTGGGGAAGCAGCAACAGACAAGTATACTGAGTTTCAGTGTGGGGAGGAGGCACAAATGCCATTGCCCTCTATAAACCCAAGAAAAGTCCAGAACACTCTGGATATGGCTGACACTTGGTGCTGTGCGAATGGGCTATCGGCAAACTCTATCCAGACTGGTATGGTCCTCTTTACCAGAAGAAGGAGGCTTTATGGACTCGTTCTGCCTTAGCTAAAAGGAGTCTCAATCCATATATCCAAATAAATCAAATATTTTGGTGAAATCTTCGATAGTAAGCACCTTTGAAAGTCACACGTTAAAACAAAGACATCCAAAGTCTTTGGGTAAACGTAGGGGTTTTCCCGTAGCAAGATTCTATGGATCTACATGGCTTTGATAAGACTTATTATCATCACCTATGCTTCAGTGGTCTGGAGGAGTAGACTCTCTCTCGTGGGAGTGAAGAGCACCTTATCGAGACTACAACGAATTGTGGCCATCTGTTGCACAGAACCCTTTCCGACTACTTCAGACCTGCCATTAGATGTTTTGGTTGGCCTACCGCCACTTGATGTTTTCCAAATTGAGGCCTTGAAGGCCAGCTGCAGGCTGAAACACAATGGGAATTCGTACGGCCTCTGTCCGGCACTGGACAAAAGAGTAGGCAACGATCCTCACCATGCATCTTGACTGCATGCCACCCAGAGTCGTACTTGAAAAGAGATACAGTGTAGAGCTGCCAGAGGCTAAATTGTGGTCAAACTCTGAAAATGAGCCCGGTAAGCACTGTTTTCGCATTTTCAGGGGAATCCAGCCTGACAAAACTGCACTTTGATCTTGGAATGCATGCATCCATGTTTCAAGCGGAGGTGTATGCTGTTCAAGATGCGATGAACTTCGTTGTGGAAAACAGATGGAGAGGTAGATCTATATGTGTCTGCAGCGACAGCCAATCTGCACTCATGGCCTTAGACAGCCCTCCAACCACTTCAAGGGTAGTCGAATCTTGTAAATCCAGGCTGAACTATGCACACATGGGTATCGGGGCTCGTGGGTATCGCGGGCAACGAGATCTCTGACTCTTTAGCCAGGCTGGGCTCTTAGGCCAACTTTTTTGGCCCGGAGCCCGTTCTGCCACTCCCTTCTGCAGCCATCAAAGCCCCGGTAGCTAAACGGGTTACTTTAATCCGCAAGCGAGCTTGGCAGGCTGAGAGAGGCTGTAGATGAACAAAACTGATGTTACCTGTCATGTCCAACCGACTGTTGCATTTCCTCCTGTCACTAAGTAGGGGGACTGTAGGAGGCTGGTTGGACTGATGAAAGCCGCTTTCTATGGGCAAGACACGTGGGAATGGTGGTCATCTTTGACAGTGCACTTTGCCCAGCATGTGGAGAGAAGGATGAGACGGTGGACCACTTCTTATGCGTCTGCCTCACCTTCAATCGAATCAGGCTTGAGGTCTTTGGCACTGATGTGTTAAGAAGCGACCACCTTGGCTCCTTCGCACCACAAGATCTACTCAGATTTCTTCGGAGGTTTAAGAAAATTAAAAAGAGAACCAGAGGGCAGTACAATGGATTTAATTGTATCTGATTGCTGCACTTGCTAGTCTGTCCCGGCAAAAAAAAGTCCCATCAGAATAAATTTTTTGAATCTAAGCCCATTGATTCTTGCCCTGCTCTACCATTTTCCAATTTGGACCCATCAGTGAATCATATCTGAGATCCAGGCTTGAAATTTATAGAATTAGTTCTGCAGGACTGCCTGTTCGGTAATAATAACTGGAAAGTTCCTGAAGTGTATTGGATAGTGTGCCATTCCTATGAAGAATGAGATTATGTAGGAAGTCTTCTAGGATCTTTAAATGTCCGTTCATATCTCCGCTTTTAAGTTCAAATCTACTTCTCAATCATAAGGCACTCGACCGAGCTTCCCTTTCAAACACGATTGGAATCGGTGGTATGTTCAGGAGCACGCCCAATGCATCAATTGGGCATGTTTTCATAGCCACAGTAATACCGACATACATAAACATATACTAATTTTTTTTATTATGCAGGCTAACTGAGGAACAGCGAGAATCATATATACAATCTTTATTTGATGAAATTTGTGACGATGACGCTCCCTATGACTTTGACTCAGAAGATGAAGAAGAAATTCAATTCAATGACATTGAAATTGCTGATGACGATGCTGAAGTTTCGCAAAGTGCCGCAGAAGTATTACCTGATTATGCGGACTATGAGGATGATGAAGAAGACGATGAAGAAGAAGAAGTAGAAGAAAATAATGAATTACCTGCTAGTGGCGAAAAATTTGTTGCACGTGATGGTACTGAGTGGATGAAAGAACCAAATGTAAGTCGTCAGGTACTCAGACAAAATATTATAAGAGAACGTTCTGGGCCAGCTAGATGCACTGAAATGTTGTCAATAGAGCAAACATTCAAATGTTTCATGAACGTTGAAATGGCTGATATAATTATGCGCCACACAAATAAGTTAGCAAAAGAAACTTATAATGCTTACAACAATGCGCATCCAAACACAACTCCTAAGTCATGGACGCCTGTGTCAATAACAGAGCTGTATGCATTTTTTGGCATACTTATTATGACTGGTGCGAACCATAGCAATGGAGAACATGTTCGAGATTTATGGAGCGTCAAAAACTATCCTTTATATCGCGCCACAATGGGAGTCAACCGTTTCTGTTCGATATTGCGGTTCCTAAGATTTGACGATAAAAACACTCGTGCAACACGCTTACTAACTGATAAAGCAGCACCGATCAGTGAGTTGTGGACGATGATGAACAATAATCTTGCTGCACATTACAAGCCCAGCTCATGCTTGACGATTGATGAACAATTATTTCCTTACCGTGGACGCACACGGTTTACGCAGTACATACCGTCAAAACCTGCTAAATATGGTGTCAAGGTTTGGTGGATTTGCGATGCCACAAATGCATATCCACTGCATGGACAAATATATACTGGCCAAGCAGAAACTGGTAGGGAAACGAACAAAGGCGAACGAGTGGTGAAGGATTTGTCTGCCAAATACCAAGGAAGTGGCCGAAACATTACAATGGACAATTTTTTTACGACCTTGCCAGTTGCAGAACTGCTTCTCACCTGGAAACTCACGATCGTTGGAACTTTGCGCAAAAACAAATCATATATTCCTCAAGAAATGAAGTAGAACAAAAACAGGACAATTGGTTCAACGACATTTGGCTTCAAAAATAACGTGACAATGTGCTCTTATGTTCCCAAAAAAAATAAAGCAGTAATTTTGCTTTCGACCATGCATAATGATGCTGAAATAGCTGACAGTGGGAAACCTGAAATAATTGAATATTATAATCGTACCAAAGGTGGTGTTGATCGAATGGACCAAATGTTTGCGGAATATCCAACACAAAGACAAACAAAACGATGGCCACTAGCGATGTTCTTCAACATGTGGGACATTACAGCTCTTGCAGCCTACATTGTCTACGATTTGAATAACCCTATGTTGCCTTGGAGAACAAACAACAAGCGTAAGCAGATCCTGCGCAGCTTGGCTGAAGCATTGTGTATGCCCATTATTGAAGCCAGAGCCATAAATCGTCAAGTGACGCGAAATTTTTCGACTAAAATTGCTATTGAAGCATATTTCAACCGACCGCTGGAATCAATGGTGCCAACAGCAGCATCAACATCTGCCGCAGCGCGCACGCCAAAACCTGTGTCCGGATCTTGCTATTTATGTTACGCACAAGAGGAAAAACGCCGTAGAAAAACCAGAAAGCTGTGCGCTAAATGTAAGAAGCCAATGTGTCTTGAACATTCGGTCACATCAACAAATTGCTCTATTTGCCATGATTTTCCTTAGATATAAGATGCATTTTTATAATTTTTATAATAAAAGTCAATAATATAATGTGTGAAATGAATATTTTTAATTTTTCAAATAAAAAAATAATATAAACAATGTTTTTTTTTTTTATTATTATGAGGATTTTTACTATTGGGGTACAAACGTATCCCGGGTGTGTGTTTACGTATATAATGTGTTTGGAAGGCTGTAGCTCCTGAACCAATGGTCCGATCTGGTTCAAATTTTGAATTTGAACTCAAAACTAAATAATCTTCCTAGATCCGAAGTTAGCGGTATAGAGGTATAGCGGTTCAAAAGTTACAACACTTCAAAGTTGAAGTGGATACATTTATACCCGGGTGTGTGTTCTAGGGTTAAAGGCATCAGAAACCTTACCAACACCAGTTATAACTTTAAGTTATTTTATAATAAAGCCGATAGCTCTAGCAGCTTGTGCTTTTATTAATTATTATTTTTAAATTATAATTAATTATAATAAATCAATTTAATTCCTTAATTATTTTGGTTCGATAATAGAGGGCGTACTTTTTATGTTGGTGCACTCTTCATATAAACATATATGAAGTATCATTTCAATCTGTCAAATTCATTCTTTGTTTACAAGCCATTTAGTATCGATGTGTCACACTATTTTCTACAAAAATCAAGTATCGTACCGAAGATTTGATATCGATAATTTGTATTTTCGGAAGGTTAAAAAGAAAAGGAAATTTATGAACGAATGTGTATAAAGAAAGAGTATAAGGAATTTCGACGTCAATTGAAACGTGGTCGTACAAGTCTGAAGGCGATCCACATCGAGGCGTTCAAAAACAGTAACAACGCTAAAAATCAGAAAAAAATATAAGATATCGTATTCAAAAATCGTCGAGTGACTGAAAGAGATTTAGTATTGTAGGCATTATACTCGTAGTATTTTGACTGCAGTATTTGAGTTTCAAAAAGCAGTGTGCACAATGGGTGCCGTCTTCGCTAACAATGGAACAAAACCACATTCGAATGCAACTTTCTCAGAAAGAATAAAATAGATTTTGTGCGTCTATTCATCGCTATGGGTGAGACTATCATCATGATTCTAAATCAAGAAAGGAGGCTAAAGAGTGGTGTGAGCATGGTTATTCGGCTCCGTAACAAGTTCGTGCTCAGAAATCGGTTAAGATGGTGTTAGCATCAGTTTTTTGTGATGCGAAAGGAATTTTGTTTTTGGATTACTTGCAAATTGGTAAAACAATAAATTCTGAATATTATTGTAACCTTTTAGATCAGCTGAAGGAAAAAGTCTAGAAAAAATTCCCAGTTTGCAAAAGAAAAAAAGTATTTCTCATTAGGAGAATGTAGCGTGTCACAAGAGCATTTGTACAATGGCTAACTTTGACGAAATAAAGTTCGAATTTTTGGAGCATCCACCTTATTCACCAGATTTGGCCCCTAGCGACATCCATCTGTTTCCAGGCCTAAAAAAATTATTGACCGACCTAGTATTGTACAATGCAGGGAACACAAAAAACCCAAACAAAGGCGCAATATCATCAAAACGAGAAAGAAATAGTCCAGATATTATTTTAAATTGCAAAACAAGGCAATTAACACTTGACAGCTACTGGCTTGCTACACCATCTAAAAATATTTCCAATGAACAATTATCTAACGTGTTTACCTATACGAAAAACCGACGAATCAAAAGCGTCTGAAATCGCTAAACATCTTGCACAAGTCTCCTTTCCTAGTAATGATGTGGAAGGTGATATTGAAATTCTCGTTTCAAATGGACTTTCCGGTGTCTCCCTTTACGTGGAAATAAGTTGAAGCCACGACCAAGAAAACCACTAAGCCGAACAAAGCACATAACTTGGTGAAGTTCTAAAAGAGGTACCTACTTGCAGGTAAAAGTTTATTACTATACTATATATTCAACGAGATGATCTACAAAGAATATTTTTCCATCCAGTGGAAAGCAGCACAAATTATAATCATGGACATGGTTTCTTCATGTAGGCAAATAATAACTATTTTTTCTACCAACAACTTATGATGCATATAGGTACAGCAAATACATGCTTCCATTATTTCTAAGCAATTGCAAAATAATCTCGATAAGATTTGCGCTTGAATAAATAGATGCCGAATAAAATCTAACAACACACAATCAATGCAAATCTCGTTAACACTTTGCACAGACTCTTGGCCTCCAGTAACACTAAATCATAGCCGAATACCTCAAACTGATCAAGCCAAATACTTAAGTGTTCTGTTTGATTGTCAACTTACGTGACGCTTCCACATATTCCTAAAACGTAAGCAACTTAAGTTAAAACTTCATTCACTATACTGAGTACAAGCTGAAAATTCAATAGTATCACTATGGACCTATGGAATCCAAATATGGGGATCAGCTTGAATTTTAAACTTGAAAGTTTGCAAAGGTTTCAGAAGAAAGTTCTATGCATGTGGACCTTGGTGAGATCAGATTATACACCGCGTCCTACGGGTTCCAACTATATGTGAAGAAAACAGTAATATTAGTTCCAGATACTTACTTTTTTTTCTGTTTTTTTTTTTTGTCGGGACAACTAGCAAGTGCAGCACTCAGACATTAATTAAGTCCATTGTACTACACTTGGATTCCCTTTTAATTTTCTTTAAATCTACCTGATCTCCGAAGAAATCTGAGTAGATCTTGTGGTGCCAAGGAGCCAAGATGGTCGCTTCTTAACACATCAGTAACAAAGACCTCAAACCTGATTCGAGCGAAGGCGGAGCAGACACACAGGAAGTGGTCCGCCGTCTCATCCTCCTCTTCACAAGCTGGGCAGAGTACACTGTCTGAGATGCCCAACCTTTCCATGTGCTTTGACCACAGAAAGTGGCCCGTCATCAGTCCAACCAGCCGTCTGCACTCCCCTCTGCTTAATGACAGAAGGGTTTGCGACAGTCGATCGGACATGACAGGTAACATCAATTTAGGCCTTAAGCAGCCTATCTCAGCCAGCCAAGCTCGCTTGTGGGTGGTAGTTACCCATTTGCTAACCGTAGCTCTAATGGCCGCAGAAGGGAGTGGCAAAACGGGCTCCGGGCCAAAGAAGTTGGCCTCAGAGCCCATCTTAGCTAAGAAGTTAGAGATCTCGTTACCCGCGATACCCACGTGTCCCGGGACCCATGTTAGCATCAGGCTATTATGTCTACCGGCATAGTTCAGCCCCGATTTACAGGACTAACTACCCCTGATGTGGTTGGAGGGCTGTCTAAGGCCATTAGCGCAGCTTGGCTGCCGCTGGAGACACAAATAGATCTGCCTCTCCATCGTTTTTCCACAATAAAGCTCATCGCTTCTTGAACTGCATACACCTCCGCTTGAAACACAGATGCATGCATTCCAAGAGCAAAGTGCAGTTTTGTCCCGCTGCATTCCACGTAGACCCCAGAGCCGGAGCCATGCTCGGACCTGGAACCATCCGTAAAAATGCGAAAACAGTGTTTGCCGGGCTCATTTTATTAGTCTTCCCACAGCTGAGCCTCTGGTAGCACTACACTGTATCTCTTTTCAAGTACGACTCTTGATGGCATGGAGTCAAGGGGCATGGAGAGAATCGTTGGACCGACTTCCATGACTTCTCTGTGTTCCAATGCCGGACAGGGGCCGTTCCAGTTCCCATTGTGTTTCAGTCTGCAGATGGCCTTCAAGGTCTCTCCTTGGATGAAAACATCAAGTGGTGGTAAACCAATCAGAGCATCTAATGCCGGGCCTGAAGTAGTCGGAAAAGCTCCGGTGCAACAGATGGCCACAGTGCGTTGTAGTCTCGATAAGGTCCTCCTGACTCCCGCTAGAGAGAGTGCACTCATCCAGACCACTGATGCATAGGTGATAATTGGTCTTATCATAGCCGAGTAGATCCATAGGACCTTGCGAGGAGAGAGACCCAACGTTTTACCAAAGACACCTTTGCACTGCCAGAAAGCTGACAGTGCTTTGAATACCTTTGTTTCAACGTGTGAATTCCATAGGAGCTTACTATCGAGGATTACTCCAAGATATTTAATTTCCTTGGAAAGCTGGATTGTGACTGCTTTTAGTTTTGGCAGAACGAGTCCATCAAGCTTCCTCTTCCAAGCTTTGGCATGATTTGCCGATAGCCCATTCGCACAGCACCAAGTGTCAATCCGATCCAGAGTTTTCTGCACTTTCCTGCAGATGTTCATAAGCGAAGGGCCTGTTACCAAATAAGCAACATCGTCCGTATATGCTTGTGCGTAGACTCCCGAATCGTTTAAGGTGGTGAGTAGAGGATCGATTACCATGCACCGGAGCTATGGAGATAGCACACCGCCTTGGGGGCAGCCTCTGTTAACCCCAGATGACTCCAGCAGATCTTCCTCTGCTCGCACCGAAACGATTCTTTGGGCCAGCATCGAACGAATCCAATTTACTAGCACCCGCTCTACGCCGTGCCTACTAGCAGAGTTACACATACTGTCAAAAGTGGCATTATCAAACGCACCCTCTATGTCTAAAAAGATGTCCATAGCGTAGACCCTCCTGTCGATGGCCAGCTGCACCCTAGCAGCAAGGTTTTGCAGTGCCGACTCGCAGGATTTTCCACTCTGATAGGCATGCTGAAATGGAGACAGAGGGTGAGCCTTCAGCGACTTCTGACGTATGCGCAATTCCATCAGTCGTTCGAGACTTTTCAGCATGAAAGAGGTCATGCTGATGGGTCTAAAGCTTTTGGGGCTGATGTAGTCGTCTTTTCCAACCTTTGGGATGAAAGCGACCCTCACCATCCTCCAAGAGCGTGGTATGTAAGCCAGTGCAAGGCATGCCGAGAAGATTTTCTTCAGGGCTGCTGTCCCGGACTCTGCACCTTCCTTCAGCATGGTAGGATATATGCCTTCTGGTCCGGGCGATTTGTAGCCGCCAAAAGATGTGATGGCAAATCGAATGGCTGCCTCATTCCCCACAGACCTGGCAACGAACCAGTCATGCCGAGAAGGTGTAACAGCTCTGACAACTGCCTTTATCAATAAGGGCTGTTACCGGCTGACGCTTATCAGATTACCAGGAAAGTGAGATTCCATCAGCAAGCTGAGTGTCTCACTTTACCGCTCCGTGAAGGAGTCATCAGATTTCCTAAGTGACCCCAGCTTTGCAGTTGGGTCCCTTTTCAGGATACTAACCAATTTCGCCGTGTCACTCAGAGACTCAATACCGCTGCAGAATTCCCTATATGAGGCTCTTTTCGATTCCCGAATAAGCCTCTTGTAGTTCTTCTGAGCATCACGGTATCGCTCCCAGTCCTCTGCAAGGTTATTCTTGAGGGCCCGGCTTAGAAGTTTTCTCGACTCACGCCTCAAAATCTAGTGCTCTCGATTCCAGCAAGGAACGGGAGTCCGGTTAAGGAGAGGTCAAATTGGACAGGCTGACTCAAAACATTCGGTGAGGGCAGCGTTGAGTTTCTCAACAGCCGCCTCAATGGCCTGTTGTTTTCGAAGTCTTGGTGGCGTAACGTCAAGGTCCCGCAACGCCTCCCTAAACTTCTGCCAGTCTGTTTTTCTGGGGTTTCTAGAGAGCAATGGGATTTGTGCCACCTCGCCATACTGAAACTCAAGGTACCTGTGGTCAGGACCGAAGGCAATAACCTGACGCATCAGTTGACTTTTGCAGTATTTGATTTCTGCATCCGTCAGCTGATGGTCAGGCCCCAGTTTTCCAATCACAGCCACAGGTCGTGGGCCAGCAGCCTTCTTGCTATAGGATGGTTTGGCCGCACCCTTGGATGTACTTGGGCGAAGGTCCAGCTCCCGATCCTCCACTGACGAAGATTTCGCTGGGCAGACAGCTGTGCTGGACATTTTGTCGAGACGCCGATAGGGACGTGGCTCAGCAGAACCTTTTCCCGCTACATTGACTGGCGCCAATACCGCACTCGTACCTTGAGGAGTCGTGGCTCGGCCATTGGCGGCAACTGCAGGCCAGGGAGGTGTGCTGCTTTCAGCCACCGTCCTTCTGCGCTTACCTCGAGAGCGAGACAACTTGGGAGCGCCCGTGCCCACCGAGGATTCGGTAGTTTCCGTGGGTGTCACTTCCGCTGACCGAGGTCTTTTGGAAGTCACAGACGCAGAAGGGCCGGCAGAGCCAAATGAGGATTTCTCCCGCATGAGCCTTGCCCGCCGCTTTCTTCTCTCCTTCCGTGCCACGTTCTTCGATTTCCCGGCTTCTTTGGGAGGTCGTGCAGCCCCCGAAGAGACCTCACAACTCAGGCCCTCCAAAACAGGGAAACGTTTCTCAGACTCTGAAGGAGAGGAGACTGCGATAGCAACCCCCGTCTCCTCCAGGATGCGCTCTCGCTCGTAGAGCTGAGAGACTTGGGTAATGGTTGAGGCTTCCAGAATCCATGCCCCTGCCGCCGAAGCGGGTGGATTGCCACTTGTGCGGATTCCACCTGGAGTAATATCCATTACGAAGGATGGTTGAACCCACCCCATCAGGGAATGCCACTCGTGTGATGCCATGGCTTCCCTATCCACCACCTGGGACGCGCTCGATGGGAGATCATGCAACTCCACACGGGTACAACTTACTTACTCCACAGCAATATTCTACGTAGTTAAAAAAACATACACTATTTATTTATAACAATTTATACAATAATAAATTACAGTACAAATTATACTTGTAACTATAAGCGACACTAGCCACGAGGCTTTCAGTCGTCTTTTTATTACATTAAATATTTAAATAAAAAGGAAAATAAACAGAGTTAATATAAAAACGAATTAAAAATGTTGCGCCAATTAAATTAGATAAGAATAAAATATATTATTGTCCTTTAGAAAATTGTACACTTGAAGAATATTATTAGGGCTAGGTGTTGATAATGCTGTGTTTAAGTTTGTTAGAGCACTGATATTCGATTGTTTTCGGGCTCTGAGTGATCAGGTGTTGTACTGTGTTTAGTCCGCCGCACAAGGGACAGCAGGATGGGCTTTTCCTAGTGAGCAGGTGAGAGTGGGAAAATATCGTAACGCAAGGCCTTAGGACGTTTGAAGACAAACTTGTAGGACAGCATGGTGACAGTTTTTTGGGTTTAAATTGTGGTAATAATGACTTTGCGTTTTCCCATCATCTAGTTCTTCAAGGATGCTAAGATATTTAAGCATGCAGGGGTTTTAATAACTCGTTTAGCAGTCTCATCCGCAATTTCATTTTTTGTTGGAGACAGGCAAGGATGTGTATTCGGAGGTTTTAGATCGATAAGTGTAATTAAAATTCCATCCTGAAGCATTGTAATGAGCAAAAGTCTCTAGGAATTCTGATTGTAAAATCAAGATTGGCGTAGTTTGCTTAGACCGACTGAGTAAGGCGTCTTCGAATGATGTGCCAAGGGGTAAAAGTTTCAATAACGCTTTTCTCTCGGAAAAGCGTTATTAAATTTTCCTTGGCGAAAGCGATAGCTCTTGTTAAAGCTGAGGGTATCCTTGGCTGTGTTTTCGTGAGATTACATTGTAGAAGGCTTTAACCAGGGTTGTGTTGGAGGTATCGAAATATTTTGCCAAAATACGTGATGTTGAATCAATAACTCCGTCAGAGATGCTCGGTAAGCCGGTTTCTGCTAATAAGCACTTTATTCGAGAGGTAGGGAAAACTCTAATGCTCCGACAAAATGCGGCATGATAAGGAACTGCGATTTTGCGTATTGAAGATGTTCCACAGTGTCCGTAGATTGGTAAGGCGTAGTCAATTTTTGATAACAGAAGTGCTCTGACAACATTAACTAGTGTAGTTGGGTGTATATAACTATGTTTGCTAGATAGGTATTTAATTATGTTTAACCTAGTTGCTAAGTTACTTCTAATATAGTTACAGTATGACTTAAAGGAATACTTAGAATCTATTATTAATCCTAGCAGTTTTAGGGTTTCCTTTTTTTGAATATTGTAATTACCAATATTTATAGGTATATCGCACGGACTTTTCTTTCGGCATATGTGTAATTACAATAATAATTGCACATTATTGGGTAGTGCTTACTTCCATGTAAGTCTTCTAATATACTCCATGTGCAACGAGGAAGCAGTTTTGCTGAACAGAAAGTGAGGTCTAGAGGAGAAAATGAACGGTAGGTAGAAAAAAGTGTTGCACTACGATTGTTACGACATATTAGATCTGAAGATAGCAATGCGTCTTCAACATGTATGCCTCTGTTATTTGAATAAAGAGAGTCCCAGATTTGGCTCCAAGCGTTAAGATCACCTCCAAGGATTTGTTGGAGCAAATGTAAAATATCAGTACTTGAGAAGTTTTGTAAGGGTGGTATGTAGGCGCATATTATATTCAACTTTAAATTACATTGACTTCAATACCAATAGCTGATATATTGGATTGTATGGAGATCGTTTTAAAAGGTAAGCTTTTCTTGATCAGAATAGCGAAACCTTGCTTACTTGAAATTATGTTTGGAAGGTTGTGAAATATGCTGACATAGGCTTTGAAGTGGAATGCGGTTGTGTTACTCACTAAATGGGTTTCATTTAGTAAGATTATTGAAGGGGAAAGGGACTGCACCAAGAACTGAAGCTTATGATAGTTCTTATAAAATCCATTCATGTTCCATTACCAGGGTCCATTGTTGCACAGTAATTCACACAATTGAATTACGTTTGTAACTTGTTCCACTTGGAAATAACTTAGTTAACCACTTATGAAATCACGTTGTTAAAACACGTGGGTAAGAATGTTGAGAGAACACAGAATAAGATCAAAAGATAACCGCTCGGATTGAATGACAGTTGAGGACTGACATACAATATATTTTAATTTAATGTATTACAATAATCTTCGGCGAGATTTTTTTTAAGTGTAATATCATATATAATACTGAATGTTATTGGATGATAGATACTATTTAATAAATGGGGATGAAATGATGATCTTCACCAGGTTACACGAGGTCTTCTAACTGCACTCCTTACTTGATGGAACGGGTTCTACCGCAAGGTATATTTAGTCAAATTGTCGTCAACCCTTCTAAATGTGCGACCAATCCATTACCATTTCCTTTTTCGCACTTCATAGGCAATCTGGACCTGATTTGTAGCCCTAGGTAACTCTGAGTTGACTATTTTTCGGGCACATATATTCGTATAGGGCGGGCCATGTAAAATTTGCTTTTTGAATCGGCTATAAAAAAAACTAATCAATATTTTTTCAAACTTTTTTTTTATTTTGAAGATTGAACATTGTCATTTATGAATGAAAAATAATATCGTTCAAATGACTGCCACGACTGGCTTTACAGTAGGCCATTCGATCAACCCAATTTTTTAAGCACATTTTCGATTGTTTGGGCTCCAATTTCATGAATGCCAACTTCGATTTCGTGTTTTAAAGCATCAATCGTCTCTGGATGGTTCACATAGTATTTGTCCTTAACGGCAAAAGAAGAAAACTCACCACTTTGGAAATAGGTTTTCAATATTTCCAAACTTTGTTCAAGCGTATAGTGTCCCATTTCGTAAATGTCAAACCTTTAAGTAAATTATGAACCCATTTGACATGTCATTTGTGTTACCATTCTTAAAAAAAATAGGTGGTTCAAAAAGCAAACGCTATATGGCCCACCCGTAGTATGCGCCAGAGGCAGCGGTTGCTAAGGGCATGGATCAGGTATCTCAGTATGGTGTTGTCACGCTTCCATTTAATGCTACCCCGACCTTCAGCAGAAAACATAGAGGTCATAATATCTCCGATAACCAGAAGAAAAAGAATAGGAGATAGGATACACCCTTGAGGCACTCATCCCTCTGAACTCAAAAAGGCTCTGAAAACGCACCTTTGTGGAGCACCAAGGATTCGCGCTCTGGCTAAGCTGCCCATATGCATTCACGCCGATGCAAAGGCTTAAATTCCACTGATTGCTCAATGATGATGCGCAGCGTGTTAATTTGGTCAGCGCTTGAAAAGACGCTACGAAAGCCTGATTAACAAGAGCTAATAATTGTTCCGAGGTGATCTTTAAGCCGGTTCAGTACGAATCTGGCTACTATTTTTGAAATTGCGGGCAAAACGCAGAAATTGTGAGGCCCGCATCGGTCCCGCTTATGTGGAGAAAGTTACGCATCTTCCCTTTTTATACGGGGTGTACATAAACGAACTACTGTAGCGACAAGATGGTGACCCCATACAAGACCAACTTCTCTTCTTCTTCTTAATTGGCGCGATAACCGCTTACGCGATTTTGGCCGAGCTTAACAAAGCGCGCCAGTCGTTTCTTTCTCGGGCTAACAGGCGCCAATTGGACACACCATGTGAAGCCAAGTACTTCTCCATCTGATCTTTCCAACGCAAAGGAGGCCTTCCTCTTCCTCTGCTACCACCAGCTGGTACCGCATCAAATACTTTCAGAGCCGTAGCGTTTATATCCATTCGGACGACATGACTCAACGTAGCCGCTGGATATTTATTCGCTGCACTGTGTCCATGTCGTCGTAAAGCTCATACAGCTCATCGTTCCATCGCCTGTGATATTCGCAGCCGCCAACGTGCAAAGGTCCAAAAATCTTCATTCTTTCTCTAAAATACTTCAAGCGTCGCTTCACCAGATGTTGTCATAGTAGACGCTTCTGCGCAATACGTTAGGACGGGCATGATGGGAGCCTTGCAGAGTGTTAATTTTATTCGTTGAGGGAGGACTTTAGTAGCACTTGTTGGCAAGAGACACTCTACTTTGGATTTCAAGGCTGACATTGCTATCGGTGTTAATGCTGGTTCCTAAATAAACGAAGTCTTTTACAACCTCGAAATCATAACTGTCAACAGTGACGTGAGTGCTGATACGCGAGGTATTTCGTTTTGTCCTCGTTCTCCACCAGACCCATTCGTTTTGCCTCTTTATCCAGTTTGGAAAAGGCAGAACTAGCAGTGCGGTTGTTAAGGCCGACGATGTCAATTTCATCGGCATACACCAACAATTGTACGCTCTTATAAAATATTGTGTCTGATCGATTAAGTTCTGCGGCTCATACGATGCTCTCCAACATCAGGTTAAAGAAGTCACACGACAGCGAGTCAACCTGTTTGAAACCTCGTTTGGTATGAAACGGCTTGGAAAGATCCTTCACAAATCTGACGGCGCCGCTGGTGTTGAGCAACGTCATCTTACATACCCGTATTAGTTTTGTGGGGATACCAAATTCAGACATTGCGCTATATAGAAAACTAGTTTTCGTACTGTCGAATGCAGCTTTGATGTCGACGAAAAGATAGTGGGTATCGATTCTCCTTTCATGGGTCTTTTCCTTAATTTGGCGTATTGTAAATATTTCGTCGATGGTAGACTTTCCAGGTTTGAAGCCACACTGATAAGGTCCAATCAGTTGGTTGACGGTGGGCTTCAGCCTTTCACACAATACGCTCGCTAGAACCTTATAGGCGATATTTAGATGACTAATCCCGCGGTAATTGGCACAGATTGCAGGATCACCCTTCTTATGGATTGGGCAGAGCACACTTAAATTCCAATCGGCAGGCATGCTTTCATCCGACCATATTTTGCATAGAAGCTGATGCATGCACCTTACCAGCTCCTCGCCGCCATGTTTGAATAGCTCAGCCGGCAGTCCGTCGGCGCCTGCGGCTTTGTTGTTCTTTAGCCGCGTTGTCGCTATTCTCACCTCGTCATGGTCGGGTAGCGGAACGTCAATTCCGTCGTCGGCGATTGGGGTATCGGGATCTTCACATTCTCTGTGACATGCGCAGCTGTCACTGTTTAACAGATTCGAGAAGTGTTCCCTCCATAATTTAAGATTGCTCTGTACGTCAGTCACCAGTTCGCCGTCTTTGTTCTTACAGGAAAACGCCCCGGTCTTAAAACATTCTGTAAGCCGCCGAACTTCCAGGTAGAATTTGAGGGCGTTGTTCCGCACATACTTATTTTGGCCTCTTGTTTTTTCTTTCGATACCGTCCGCACCAGGTCGTTAATAAGGCCTGAAACTACTAACGGGGGGCAAATCCATTATGCATGCTTGAACTGCCAGGAAAGTCAGAAATTAGTCCACGAACCGTCCGGCCATTTTACAAAGCCAGGGGACGTGGATGTCATGGCCAATACTTGAGGGTAGAAGTTTCTATGCATCAATCAACTGAGCTACAAAAATTTCGCCACGAATTACGCTTACCTCTTTTAAGAGCCCTTTTATAGCTTCTGAGGCTATCTTAATTCCGTTCTCAATCGTCTACCAGGCGAGTGGCTTTAGACCGGTGGAACAATCTGGTACAGTCTTTACTAAACGTGTTTAGTTCTTGCGACCACCAAGGTGATTCTGGTTTACCTCTGCTTTTGATTAAGTGGCAGGCCGCACCAAGCGCCTTGTCGTAGCTACTTGTGAGTTTTTCAAAGGCCTGGTTGAGGGTAGGGCTTTGCATAGGCGTCTAGTCAAGTGATTTCAAAGGTAATTCTGTACAATACCTAATTAGCCTTCCTCATATTCCTGCGAAATATCGGAACAGGTGGGGAGTCTAAAAGATTAATCTCAATATACCCACCATCTGAGAACCAGGTCTCCATACTAACACTCCAGCAACATACATATGAAGGTGAAAATAACATCTGAGGCCAATGTGATATCTAAAATCTCGTTCCTTTCTTTAGCGATAAAAGTCATTCCTCACCTCTATATAAATGAGCTACCTAGTGCCTAGGATAAATTCTGCAAGTAATTCATCCCTTTTGTTCATATCAGTACTTCCCTACAGGGAGTGGTGAACGTTAGCATCGCACCCCACAATCAGCCCAACTTTCAGATTATTAGTTTAGCTTTTTGAGTAGCTTTTGGTAAAACACAGGCTCTAGGAATACCGTCAGAAATAGACACCAACAGCTTATATCCGAGGCGTACTCAGTCCGCGAACCCTATTGGCACGAACACAAGGCTTTTGGATGAGAATAACATCATCTCCGCGGATCAATAAACCATCAAAGCCCGATTTAGAATGATGGAGATTAATCTGCAAACATATAATGCCCATCAGACTGTGCAGTCTCCATATCCACCATCGTAATATTGCCCTTATCCTCATTGGAGTCTACCTTTTCGGACTCTTCACAGAAATCTTTGACCCCTGCCATCCTCTTCGAATCAGGGGAGTAGTTATTCTCCAGCATGGCATTTGCTGATGCCTCCTTGGAGGCTTTCCTGGTCCTAAGAAAGTTTTTAAATGAAATTTCATATGAGTTTATTGCCTTTGTTGCCGCTTGACTGTCAACGTATATATTTATGTTGGAATTGCTCTATGTCCTTGCTAATGCTTTTTCTACAGCCTTTCCTACCCCAAAGACTTGTGCTTGAAAATTACTGCAATGGTCAGGGAGCTTATTTGGCCGCTCTGCGCAATTAATTCCTTCACCTACTCCGTTCATCATTTTCGAGCCGTCAGTAAATATATTTAGCGTATTGGGGCTAGGTTTCACATCTCTTTCCACCCCTCTTCTTCTATTGTTGTTCGGAATCTCTTCACCCAATTCTATTTCGAAGTCATATAGTCCGTATTGGTCCGATAACTCATACCTATTGAGCTATGTCCGATTATTTTACAGGTAAATTCACCCGTTGCGTTAGGTCTTGCGGCAAACATATCGTAGCTGCTAGACCTTCTGCCGCAATGTCAATTGGTGGTAGGTTTAGTATTCTTTCAAGTGCTGCCGTAGGAGTAGTTTTATTTGGCCCTGTCGTGCAGAGTGCACCAAAACGTTGAATACTTTCCATAGGTGTTTTATATTATTGTTATTATATTGTTATTCTCAAAGCAGTTCACCACACTAGAGTAATATTGGCTTTACTACAGCTGAGTAGCACCAATACATTATTGAAGGAGATAGATCCCATGTAACTCCAGCATTCTTTTACATCCATATAGTGCGTTATAGGTATATGTATATTGTGCTTTCGTGATAGTTTGCTACCCCAAATTACTCCAAGGTACTTTGCGAGGCCGTTAAGAGTCAGTTCTACGCCGTTTACCTCCGGGGTGTGCCAATTCAGGATCTTGTACCTTCTAGTGAAAAGTATCGTGTCATTGATGCACTGTTGTGAGTGTATTATTCATTATGTCGCTCACGGTATCTAGATATTTGCCTGTTAATACTACGGCTATGTCGTCTGAATATGCTATTAATTTAGATGCCGTGCCTTCAAATTTCGTTGATAGCTCGCAGCTAGTAACCAGAGAAGTGACGATAGAACGCCACCTTGTAGCTCTAGAGCTTTCTCTATAAGTAACACTAGTGAGTGTAACGCAGTCTCTGTGGATCTGCCTTTAGTATATGCGTGTTGCGCCTTAGCATAAAGTCTGACATCCTATTTTCTCTAATGTGGGTATCGAGGATTTTCTCAAGTGTTTTCAGTACGAATGAGGTCAAACTGATTGGCTTACATTCCTTCGAGAGTATGGGGTTGCTTTTACCTGCTTTCGGTATAAACACCACCCTTGCTGCTCTCCATAGTACTGGCACATAGTTAAACCTCAGGTATCCTGTGCATATCGCTTTTAGCCATGGTACCAACAGATTGCCCATCCTTTGGAACCTGGCTAGAAAAATTCCGTCTAAGCCCGGTGATGTAAATGGGTCAAAAGTGCTAATTGCCCACTCTATGTTTTGCGTTTTAATAATGACTTTCGGGATGTTTACTACGTTATTTCTTACAGGCTCCTGACCTAAGTAGTCTATGCATCCTGGAAAATGCGTACTGACTAGATCTTGTAGCGATTCTTCACAACTATCAGTCCAGTCCCCGTTAGATTTACGTAGTTATTAGAGAATACAGAGAAGCATGTAATGCCCTAATTCAATGCAATCAAACACTTTTAAAGTAATCATACATTTGTGCCCTGTAGTTAAATCTGTCCAGCCCTCACAGTGTCGGGTAATGAGTTCCACACTCTAACAGCGTCAATGGAAAATAATCTAGATGATGCTAGGTAATTAAATGTTGAAGCGTATTGGCTTAAATCCTTTGGTTTCACATGCTAGGCATGAAGACCACTCGTTATATGGCAAAGGTTCAGACTAGCCTTGTAGATATTCGTATAAAGGCGGCTTAGAAGGTCAAAGACCGCTTGTAATACAGCGGGAAGGATACTATCTAATTCTCGAGATTTGTACGGTCACGAAGACTTAATTGCCCCATTAAACTTTTTATGACTTGTTAGAGATACTCCAAGTCCTCTAAGTGCCCGGGAAAATAGACATTCATTAGTACATATGTCCAGCATTTGGTTGCATTAAGAGCTTTACTCACCGTTTGGCTTTAAGATGCAATTTGGTAAAGTCAGATTTTTCTATAACATTTTCCATCATCCTTTCGAAATCGATTCGGGTTCAAACTGTATCAAAATATCATCAATTATATATGAATGTATGTGGCTGGTTTGTAAGCCAATCATACGCACCAGTTATCTTAAAATGATTGAGATACGGATGTTTGAGTTTCTTTCCCGTCATTGTTGCAGATGGCAACCATTTAAACGTTTTTGTGTTGTTTTAATTATGTTTATTTGTAAAAATTCCGTACAGAAACATATCTAATATAGATATTATAGATAACAAACGAACAAGATTAATAAATTTAAACAAAAATTTAATATACATACAATGTCCCAAGTTGAGCTCATCTGTACGCATCTTTGTATGTGCTTCATTATGAGATTAATCATTTAATTATATATTCGGTGAACTTTAGATATTTTATAGAGGTGACTGTTAGAATAGTATTTTGTGTAATCACTTTGTTGATTTACATGATGATTGAAGTATAAAAACTTGTCCGGGTTTATTCCTAAATATTTCACTATGCTCCGCACCGAAATACTTGACTCATTTATGTTTGATTTTATCCCAAACTTTTTCGTATATCACGATTATATATTTTATGTGCCAATTTTTTGTATATTTTTCGACCTGATAGAACATTTGTTGGAGATTTGAGTTTATGGTCTGCGTGATAGATGACGAGATCGGCAGCATATGAGATGATACTTTCGAAATTATCTATAAGGTCCAGAATAAATATAATATATTAAAAAATATTGGTGAGTTGACTGTTCCTTACTGTAAACCGTTTTCCATTATGAAGTTTCGAGAGCTTTCAGCTTTACCATTAGAGACTATAAATTCTTTATTGCAGATCATATTGTAAGTCAACATCAACAGACACAGAGGGAATTTGCATTTAAATATGATAGTTTAAATATTAGACTTTTTATCCAAAGTCCGTAAAAGGCAGCTTCTAAATCAATCAAACATACACCTGTGCGTTTTTATGCCAGTTCAGTTTATGTATGAGACGAGACAGTGAATTGCTTGAGTGGTAGAATGTTGGTATTTATTACCAAACTGTTTTTCGCTTACAAGTTTATTTTCTACACAAAATTTGTTTATATTATTATTTATAAGAGTTTCATATACCTTGTTGACATTATGGAGAAGGCTTATGGGGCGTAAGTTATCATACAGTATGATCTTTGTCTCTTTCGGGTATAACGAAGTTTTTGTCTTTTTCCCATTTTTGAGGAAAATAAGTGTTATTCAACGTATTATTAAGGTTGATAGGTAGGTGAAATGGTTGAAGTGCACTTGGCACTCCTAAAGTAGCACTAGCGCACCGTGGTGATACCATTATGAGACCTCCAAGATATTGGGGCCAAAGGATTTTCGAAATAGCACATGAAGAAATGGAGCTCAATCTTTTCTGCAAAATAAAATGTGCAGTTCCCCTTTAACAACTATCAAGGGGATCCCGATGACTGGGTAGGAGGTCTCTGGGGCCAAATCAGTCCCCTTCCTGGCAAGCTCATCATCAATTTCATTTCCCTATATGTTCCTATGTCCTGGAACCCAGATCAGAGAAATCCTACCTGCACACCCAAGAGATTTGGTCTCTTCTTTACAGGAGTTTACTAATTTCGTTCTGCACCATGGCGTCGTCAGAGCCTCAATCGCGGCTTGACTATCGGAGAAAATATTAATATCTCCCTCGCTCCCGCGTTCCTTAAGCATTTTGCATGCCTGCAAGATCGCAAAGACTTCTGCTCGGCAGTTTAAAGGAGATAAATAAATTGGCTGATTTACAGAAAACCCCTGCTCCGACTCCCGATTCCATCTTGGAACCGTCAATAAAGACAGAGGTGCAAGCTTCGGTGCAGATTTCCCCTCTATCCAATCCTGCCTATTTGGAAAGATTGCTCTAGCACGACCCTCAAATCTAGTTTGCGGATAGAGAGATCTGTTAGAAGTTCGGAGAAATACGACATTAACTGCCCGAAAATGCTACCATGTCCTTTGAGAGTTTGTCTCCAGAGGGCAACCTCCTTTAACATGATTGCATTTTGAGCTGCGATCGAAATGACGGAAAAGTCGATGGGAAGTAAGTGCAAAAGGACATTCAGGGCAGCACTGGGGCAAGTTTTACATGCTATGGTGATGCCAATGAGTGCAGTCCTTTGCACCCTCCCAGGAGAACGTGGTTGTTTAATTTGGGAAGACGAAAAGGTGGAGGTTTATATTTTCTGGTAAATAGCACCAGCTCCGTTTTGTCAGAGGTGACACGGAGGCCACAAGTGGTAGCCCAGCGACTGAGTTTAGCCAGTGACCTTTCCAAAATCTCAGTCATGACTGAGGGAAACGGTCCCTATATCATCGGGATCAAGTCATCGGCGTATGCTACTACCTTAACCCCACTCTTACCCAAGAGATAAACATGTTTTTCTTAAACAGCAAACAAAGAAACTAATAAACAAGTCGTGTACCTAAAACAGTAAGATGAGGTATATATAAATATAAATACGACTGCCAAATATATTGGCAGTCAGTCCAGTATTAACATAGTGTTAAGAACTACACTAAAATTAAATTCATAAAAATAAATTTTTATATTGTATATTTTGCAAAGACAAGTAAGTCTTTAACTATCTTCCACGTCTAAACCTAGTGGCGAAGTAATTATAGACGGCGAAGTATATTTGATTTCTTATTTTCGTTAAATGTAGTTTTTGTGTATTACAAGGTATCAAATTTGTTTTTAATTTCTAAAAACTGATTGAAACTCTTTAGTACTATGTTGTGAGTATAATTATCAGGATAGTTCTGCTTTGCGGAGTGAACTGATTGCATATACGAACCTATGGAGTTGGGTGTGAGGTCTTGTTCTCTTACTATAAGATAGTCGGATGTATTTGCGACTTTAGTTTCGTCTATATTAGCCTCTTTAAGTATATGGGGCGTTCCATGAAAGTAGTACCAGTTGGTCATTTTCTTTATACTTTGGAATTTTGTTGTGTTTGTGACTCTTTGGAAGCATGCCAAAGGGTTTTGCAAAATTTCAATTATTTTGCAAGTTATTGTTTATTGAATTTTTATGCTAAATTTTTTTCGATAATTTTTATCTTGAAATATATTAGTGATACAAAAAAAAGTTGTTTATAAAAATTATAGGGAAAAAGTTGAATTTTCATAATATATTTTTTAAAAAATAAAAAAAATAATTTTTAACTAATTTGTTTAAACAATAATTTTTTATTGTTGGTTTTTTACTCGAAGTACACTGTGGAATTTTATAAAAAAAAATTTTTATCAAAGTTTGAACCCTTCTTAAAATACACTACAAATTATAGAGATGGGATTTTTTTTGTTCTCGAGAAATTAATTTTTGAATTTTACACTGCATGGCTCGGCCTAGTAGCCGCGCGCGGCAGCTCCCGCAGCATGCTTTATTCTTTACCAATACAGTATAAAGAACACAGTTTTACATCATATTTTTTTTTAATATTATTCCAACTTACTAAATTAACATTTTTTATTAAATAAATACCGTTTTCCACACCACCCTGGAGGTACAGTACGTCAAGTGCGTTTTAAAAAAAAATGTAAAAAAAAGGTGGTATCCCCAGTAGGCCTAATCCACCATTCCCTTTCCCTATATTATAAAATAGAATAATACATAACATAAGTTGTAAACATTTTTTCAATATAATCAAACAAATTTTTTGTGTTCTATTTAGAATTTTAGAATTGATAAGAATTATTATGAAATATTAAATACGGAAGATAAACTATCATTGAAGTTAGAAATTTTTTTACAATACATTTAATTTTTTCATTTTCAACTGGAATAAAAGAATGAAAACCACGTGTGCCACTGATTGTTTTGCATGTTAAAAATCGTTTACTTAAGAACTTTTTTATATCTTCAAGAGCTTCATTGGAACAAAAGTCAAATGTAATTGAATCAAATTTGTTTTTAACTATGTTAAAAAATGCTCCAGGAGTTGCTATTGGTACAGTATCAGGTCTTCGTAGACTTTCTCGCCTAACGTACCTTTTTATTGTACCACCAATTCCATCACAAGCATTTTTTCCATGAGACGTTGTAAAAAAGTGCCATTCTGCTTCTATATTAAAATCTTGAAAATGATAGACTAAATTGATAAAATTTTTTCTGTTTTTATACTGTGATGCTGCACCATCGGAGAAATAATAAATTTTTTTTATTTTGACTGATCCATAATTCTCTTTAATAAAAGAAATTAATCTTGATTGAAAAAGATAAACGGCTTCCGTACTATGCTCAGTACTTTCTGAAATTAAAACAAAACTTTCAAATTTCAAACTATTATTATGATCTCGCTCAGGTCGATAAATCACAAAAGGATGAATAGTTATTTGGCTGTTATTCCAATGATGACTCTGTATTGCATTTTGTATTAAAAATGTAAAATTTTCAGAAAAATCCCTAATTACAATTAATTCCCCTTCTTTCAAATTTGTTTTTAGATTTTTTAAAAAGTTACTTTGTTCTTTAGCTACAAAATTATGCCGTAAAAGGATATCAGCTTCTTTGCTCATTTTTTTTTGAGGAATATTTTCGCCTCCTCCGTAATTGTTTCTAGAGAAGAACGATCGGTGTTAGTCCACAGTTGATAAGTTATATTAATAATATTTCTCTTTTTGAGAGCTTCTTCTATTTCAGTAGCAATTTCATGAAAGCCAGGGCAAAGATCACATTATTTCATATAACATTCATTTTTAGGCTTACTACAAATCATGCATTCTATTATTTCTTCATAAGTAGTTACAGATATATCTTCAAAAATACTTTTTAAACCGTTTAACATTAATTTAAAATTCTGATGTATTTTACACACACAAACTGTGTGTGTTCCATTACTATCAGCAAGTACACATTGCTTTGGTCGCAAGGAAGCAAATTTACTAAAACCGACTTTTATTTCTGGATATAAAGATTTAAATGCTACATATGCTTCTTTCAAATTCCATAAAATAAGACGTTTTTTTAACTTCATTTTTTTCCCGTCTTCTTGTTGAACTGAAAGGCAATCCTTTTGCCCTGGCATGACACGGCTTATTTCATCGGAAGTATAAAAATTTATTATTTTTTCAATATTTTCAGAAGAAAAAGTTCTGCGGGTACTTGGAGCGGGGGGATATGATCCGAAACCGTAAAGATTCTGTATTTTTTTTTTTTGCATACTTTGCTGTACTATAATTAAGATTAAATTCACGTTTTAAAGTACTTAGGTTCCAACTTAAAGGTGTAACAGTCAGCCAATGAATTTTTTCTTTAAAATTAGATGCAGATTTTACTTTTAGTTTAATAAAATTCATCATTTCTATTCCAACATCACCTTTTACAAATTCGATGTCAGATCTACCCGACACAGAACCTAGGCTACTTGCAGCTTCAGAAACTTCACTAAGAGCAATATTATTAATATTATCATTAGAATCAATGCTTACGAAACTATTTTCCGACGGCTCCTTTCCCTTTGATAACAGCATCTTGCAAGATAAGCAAATATATTCCCCCAAACCTGGATGTTTTTCTTTCAGTGATGCAGACGATTTAACAACATTCTTTTCGATCCAAGAATGATTGGGTAATTTGAAAGGATTGCAACAAACTTTTTTCGGCATGATGATTACTTTGCAAAATTAAATTTTAAACTTGGAGCACTAACAAAATCTAAGAGACGTTGCTCACTCAAAAGTAAAATTCAATCTAACTGAATTTGAAACACAGTCACTCGCTTCACACAGAAAGAATGTAATTATCGTTAAAAGCTCATTAACACAGTGCGGAGTGACAATTTTAAAAACTTATTCATAGTGGGCTGCGGGGGGTCCGGACCCATTAATCAAATGGGATACGAATATAAAAGGACCATAAATTATACTTATTCCACAATTTTCCTAAATTATATAATAATTGTTGTCAAAGAACCTATATACAATAACCTTACATAAATTACTACCCATTATGGCGATGAAAAACTATTACTCGTACGGCAAACTAAATTCAAACAATATGACCTTTCTTATTTCGGAAACTTCTAAGATTCTATTAATAAAAATTAACAGTAATATTAATAAAAAATGTTAATTTAGTAAGTTGGAATAATATTAAACAAAAATATGATGTAAAACTGTGTTCTTTATACCGTATTGGTAAAGAATAAAGAATGCTGCGGGAGCTGCCGCGCGCGGCTACTAGGCCGAGCCATGCAGTGTAAAGTTCAAAAATGAATTTCTCGAGAACAAAAAAAAATCCGTCTCTATAATTTGTATATCTTTTAAGAAGGGTTCAAACTTTGATAAAAATTTTTTTGTACAAAATTCCACAGTGTACTTCGAGTAAAAAACCAACAATAAAAAATTATTGTTTAAACAAATTAGCTAAAAATAATTTTTTTTATTTTTTAAAAAATATATTATGAAAATTCAACTTTTTCCCTATAATTTTTATAAACAACTTTTTTTTGTATCACTAATATATTTCAAGATAAAAATTATCGAAAGAATTTAGCATAAAAATTCAATAAACAATAACTTGCAAAATAATTGAAATATTGCAAAACCCTTTTGTTGACGCGGATTGCTTAAAGAAAAACACAACCGTTTCGTTTCAATAGATTCTTATATTATATTTTAACAATTAGCGCGGTTACATTTATATGCATTCCCTAAAGCGGTAAGTTATGCGGTAAAATATGCGGTAATTGCGGGATGAATAACAAAAGCAGTAAATAAAATCTAAGTTCAAAGACCTAATTAAACAGCAATTTGTACCTACGCATGTACATACGTGTAAGAAAAGGATATAGCAGAAAATAGAATATAACAAAAGCGATTAAGTGTTTACATTGCTGACATTAACCCTTAAGTAATATTACAAATTTAAAACTTAAATTAAATGCATAGACGGACTCAACAATCTCAATAAGTTCAATATAGAAAGTTACAAATTATAGGAAAGAAAAATATGAAAAGCTTGATAACATTTATGATGAATTAGTAGTTTCTTCGTGAAACAAGTCTCCTTTCGTTGGTAAAGGGCAGAGCTTTACTATGGGCCGAACTATTTCGCCATGCGGTGTTTTCAGCGTAACCACTCTCACGCGTCCATCGGCGCCAGGGTGGCATTTAATAACACGTGCCAGCGTCCACTTCGTCGGAGGGGTAGGCTCGTTGAAGACTGTAACTACATCACCCTCTTCGATGTTGCGTGAAGGGCGAAGCCACTTGGTACGACGTTGCAAGCTGACGAGATATTCGTCTCTCCAACGGCGCCAGAAATGCTGTCTCATGGCAGAGATCGCTTGCCACCGCTGACGCAGATTTCCACGGAGCCCTTGACCCTCTGGCTCCGGGATAGATTTAAGCGGTTCACCGACAATGAAGTGGCCAGGCGTAAGTACCTCTTCATCACCAGCGGCTGCAGAATTGTCACAGAGTGGGCGGGAGTTGACGCAGGCTTCTACTTCTGTTAGCAGCGTGTTGAACTCTTCGTAGGACAGAAGAATTTCGCTCATAACACGTTTCAGATGATGTTTGACTCTTTTTATGCCAATCTCCCAGTACCCCCCCACATGAGGCGCGGACGGAGGGTTGAAACGCCATTCGATGTTAGAGTCTGCAAAAAACGAATGGAGTTTGGTATCAGCCATACACCTTTCAAACGCAATTCGAAGCTCCTTCTCGCCCCGACGAAATTCGTCCCATTGTCAGAAGAAATGATCTTGCAAAAACCTCTGCGGCTTACAAATCTTTTAAAGGCATTGAGGAAGCTCGATGTTGATAGATCTCCGACAAACTATAAATTTTTTTTTTTTTTTTTTTTTATTACAAACATAGATACAATATAAAATATATTACATAACAATGTTTGTTGGCACTGCAACTAGTTACAGATAAACTAACGAGCAGTACAATTTTGGTAACATAAATAAAATTTTGTGAAGAGATTTTCATAGTCCCTTCCTTAAGTTAACAGCCATCATGCCAGATCATGTGGTTTAATTCGATGCAGTCGTCGAGTTAGGCCTGAGGTGTTGAGCAGATTGCTAGCTTCCTCGTTCACGTGCCTTTGAAGCCTATGGGAGTGGGCTTCTGCTTGTTTTTTAATTTCTTCAGCGACCGTAGGGATATTAAGGTCACGATGAATATCCTTATTGCGAACGAACCAAGGTGCGTTGAGAATATCTCGAAGGATTTTATTCTGGAGTCGTTGAAGTATATTTATATTACTTTGACTGGCGCAACCCCATAATTGCGCGCCATAGGACCACACTGGTTTTATAATTTGTTTATATATCGCTATTTTGTTATATATGGATAGCTTTGATCTTCGTCCAATTAGCCATTTAATTTGTATTACCTTCAGATGGATTTCATGCCGTTTAAGTTTTATATGCTCCTTCCATCGAAGCTTAGCATCAAGCGTCATGCCAAGGTATTTTGCAGTGTTTGCATGTGGTATTGCGGCGCCTAGCAGCATTATTGGATAATGATTCACTTTTTTGTTGGTGAAGTTTACATGTATTGACTTGGTATTGTTCAATTTTATGCGCCAAGTTTTCGTCCATTCTTCAATAGCGTTTGTTGCAATTTGAAGTTTGGTTGCAGCTTCTTCAGCACTTTTTCCAATTGCTAGGATGGCAGTGTCGTCGGCGAAACGAAAGTGGCGATCAAGCTATTCGAGGGTATCGCCAAGTCTCTGGTGTATAAAAGGTATAAGAGCGGACCAAGAATGCTTCCTTGCGGCACACCAGCATTTATTTCTTCAAGGTCAGAGTATTCATTTCCTTGTTTAACGCGAAAGTAGCGTTCACTCAGATACGACTTTAGGAGGGCGCAAAAACCGCTTGGAAGGCAGGTATTTAGTTTGTTATTTAAACCGTCATGCCAAACCTTGTCGAAAGCTTGTGCGACGTCCAAGAATACTGCTGAACACACGTTATTCTGTTCAAAAGAGTTTTCAATTTCGGCTGTGATTCTATGCACCTGATCGATGGTTGAGTGCTTACACCGAAAGCCAAATTGATGCGAAGGTAACAAATCTTTAGAGTCGATAATTGGCGTCAACCGATTGAGGATGAGCTTTTCAAATAGCTTACCAATTTGAGGCAGCAACGAGATTGGTCTGTACGAGGAAACAAGATGTAGATCTTTTCCCGGTTTCGGAATCATTATCATTTCCGCAACTTTCCACAGGGTTGGAACATAGTGAAGCTGAATTGAATGATTAAATAACTTTACTAATTTAACCAAACTTATGTAGGGTAACTTTTTTAACACCTCAGCTGTAATTAAATCGAATCCGGGCGCTTTTTTATCTTTTAGTTGTTTTATTTCCCTTTTGAGTTCTTTTATAGTAATGAATGAAATAGGAGTGTTTTCATCTACAGTATGAGTATACAAATTGTCAGATTGATTTTCGTTGGGTTGGAAAGTTTCTGTTAAGTGTTTTGCAAAAGCTACTGCCTTGTCTTTGTCACTTTTTGCCCATGTATTATTATCTCTTTTGATTGGAGGAACATGACAATTTGGTCTTTTCAAATATTTAGTACACTTCCAAAGTGAGTAGTCACCTTTTTTATCAGATCTCAAGCTTGAAAGGTATTGATTTATTGATTCATTTTTAATACAATTTATTTCATTATTTAATTCTTGTGATGCTTTGTTGAGCTTGGTTTTGTCACTAGGGGAACGAGTATGTGGCCATTTTCGCCGTAATTTTCTTTTGTTTGTGATGAGCTGCTTAATTTCTTTGGGGTAGTTAGCTCCATTTGTTACCCTTTTGAAATTGGGTGTACTCATCCAGGCAGCTTTCTGGATTTCTTGGACAAACCTTTGAACTTCTTCTTCTAGTTGATCTTTGGTGGTTACTAAGAAGTCATTTTGTTGAAAGTTTTGAAGAATTTTTGCAAAGGATTTCCAGTCAGTATTTTTATTATTGAGCGTCGGTTTACTTTCTTTCTCGATTATTGTTTCACTGATAGTTAAGAATATTGGTGAATGATCAGAATTGAGATCAGAACCTTCGGCTATTTGAATAAAATTCGTTGACAGTTTTTTTACAATGAAAAAGTCGACCAGGTCCGGAGTTTTATTGACATCAGTTGGCCAATATGTTGGTTTCGCCGTAGAAATGAAGTCACATCCAGTTTCTCGCGCTGCTTTGTACAACTCACGTCCTTTCACTGTGGTTAAACGTGATCCCCAATAAACATTTTTTGCGTTAAAATCTCCACCAATTACGAACTTAAATTTGTGCATGTTGATGAGTTTCTTGTATTCTTCTGAAGATAGATTGTATCTTGGTGGACAATATATGGCAGTGATTGAAAGTGGTTGGTTTTTTGTTTGGATTGTTACAGTTGTGGCTTGGAATATTTCTGTACTTAAATTGAAATCTTCGTACTGCTCAATATTTTTCTTAATAATTACGGCACTACCACCCCTTGGACAGTTGCTTGGGTGTGTAGTGTGGTAGATATTATAATGCTTGAATTCAATGTGCGATTGTTTGGTAAAGTGCGTTTCAGAAATAAGACAGACGTCAATATGTTCTAATTCTAATAAAATTTGTAATTCATTTTTGTGATTTTTTAAGCCGTTCGCATTCCATGCCATAATTCTCAGCATATCAGTCATTGTGTTTGTTACCTTTGGACAGTATTTGTTTTTCAAGATCATTTAACCGTTTATGGAGGCTTTTGTTGAAATCTTCTTGATTATTCAATTTGAGAAGTATTTGGGCAAGAATCTGGTCATTGTTTGTTATTTTGTTTGATATCGCAATCTTCTTATCTTCTTTGAGAATTTCAGCAAAAGATGGTTTTTTTGTTTTCACAGCATTTATTTTAGTAACTTTATTTATAGTATCGATAACTTTATTACTATGATTTGGCATTTGTTGTTTATTCCTGTTCTTATCACGGATTTTTTGCAATTCTTTCGCGACTATACATCCCCTGTAATTAGCGGGATGGTTTTCCCCGCAGTTGCAACACTTTGGGTTTTGGTCTGACGGTTTTTTACATTCAAATGTACTATGTTTTCCACTGCACTTTACACATCTTGGAGTTTTGTTACAGTAGTTCTTGGTATGACCAAATGCTTGACAACTTTTGCATTGGGGAATCAGATTTGATGCTTTGACAGGTTCAATAACAACGATTGAGTGGAGGACATGGTTTATTTTGTAAATCTTGTTGATATCTTCACTGGGATCAAAAGTAACCATAAACATATTTAAAGGTTCTTTACTTTTCCATTTTAGCTTGTTCACAGCATTTAAAACGTTAAAGCCTTGATCATTTAGGTCAGCTATAATTGCTTCAGGTTCGCAAGTGTGATGCAGGTTTTTTATCATCACTTTAATTGGTCGCGTTTGCTTATTTTGGTACGAAAACCAGGATATTTCTGATTCTGTTAGCATTTTAGTTACTGACCTATAAACGTCACTGTGTGTAACATTTATTTTGTATATATCATTGTTTAATAATTTTAGAGTGAATGGGTTTTTAATCAAATTTTCTATTGCGATGCTTAGTTTTTGATAGTTAGTGATATTTGATACCATGATAGGCGGAGGACGAGGTTCATATTTTTGGTTGCCATTTTTCGCGGCGGAGATTTCAAACACGGGGGGATCGTTTACAGTGTGCTTATCGGATACTAGATATACAGGAGATCCTTCAGCTTTCCGTTTCTTATTGGGTCTTTTATTTTATATTATATTATTTTATATATATTTTATACTATAAATGCATCGCTCCCATGCACATGCAAATAAAAGCGCAAATATAACCCTTGGTGGCCTTCGCTCCTCTCCCATGAGTGAACTTGTAAGAGTATGGTCCAGCAAAATCGACAGCAGTGTGGATGAAACAGCGTGCGTAGGTGGTTCGGATCGCAGGTAAATCCCCCATTGATTGTGCGGCGAGATTGCGGTTGAGACAGGTGCACTTTACGCATTTGCGATATGTGCTACGAATTAGGCTGCGGGCGCCAATAACCCAATATCGACGTTGCAGGATGGTTTGCATGATGCGGGGTTCAGCGTGTAATGTGAGTTCGTGAATATCGCGAATGATCAGTTTCGCAAGTGGGCAGTTTTTTGGCAGGACAACCGGATGTCTTACGTCAGCAGCTACTTCAGCGTTCTTGATCCTACCTCCTACTCGCAAGACGTTTTCCCCATCGAGATATGGCTGCAATGTCAAAATACTACTCCGAAGCGGAATCGGCCTTCTTCTGTTACAAAGAGAAATTTCATTAGAAAAATACAGTAATTGTGTATACCTTATCAAGCACAGTTCAGCTTCGGATATCTCTTGACAGCAGGGAGGACCGACCCGTTTAGCAGCGTTGATTCGTGTCTTAACACGAGCGTTGACGAAAAACCTTAACACGTAAGCAATGATGCGGCGCAGCTTGGAATACGATGAATATCTCATCAATACCGACCAGTGGTCATCTGAGCTCGTAGCATGGGCGACGACCTTGCTACAAACGCCCAACTGAGTTGTGTGTTGCGAAGGTGATAGCTTCCAGAAATGGTCAGGACCTTTTAAGAGTTCAGGACCAGACCACCATAGTTTTTGATGCAGTAGTTCAGATGGAGCTACACCTCTAGAAGCGCAATCTGCTGGGTTTAGTTCAGAGCGGATATGTTTCCAACATTCAGGCGGTAAGACTTCTTGGATGTCAGCAACGCGATTGGCAGCGAAAGTTATCCACTTACTAGGATGCGCCTGAAGCCATGCCAATGTAATAGTTGAGTCAGTCTTAGCATAGATCGGATAGCGGAGATCACCCCAGCTATGTAACACGCTTCGCGCCACTTTAGCAGCAAGATGTGCAGCGCACAATTCTAAGCGTGGCAGGGTTGTTGTTTTAAGTGGTGCCACCTTAGTCTTCGACGAGATCAGCACAACAGTAATACTGCCGTCGTTGTGTAATGTGCGCGCGTACATTACGGCAGCGTAAGCGCGTTCGGAAGCGTCAGCGAAAATATGTAGCTCAGTGAACGACTCACCTGCTCCTGAGCCAAACCAGCGACTTATCTTTAAACTTGATAGCAGTAGCAATTTCGAGCGATGTTGTCGCCACTGTGCTGCGGTGCAGTCTGGAATAACGTCATTCCAACCGACACTCATACGCCAGATCTCCTGAAACCACATCTTTGATCTTATGGTCGCTGGAGCGAGCAGACCCAATGGGTAGAAAAACGTGCTAGCATCAGACAAGAATGTTCTCTTCGTTAAAATAGTGGGTGGTTGATTCAGATTAACTGAGAACGTGAAGTAGTCCTCCTCTGTATTCCATATCAGGCCCAAGGCATGGACATCTTTACTCATTTTCAGAAAGTTCCGCACAATTAGACGCCCATTTTCGAAGTTCGAAGCCCCCTTCCTTCAGTATTTCGGAGACGTTTCGTTGTAAGCATAGCAGCTCTTCTTTAGAAAACGCACCAGTGAGGAGATCATCCATGTAAAAGTCGTTATGGATGACGGCAGCAGCCTTCTCACAAATGTGTGACGAATATTTTTCGGTTTGTTGCAGCGATTTAACGGCTAAGTAGGACGCAGCGGCAACACCATAAGTAACGCGCAACATGCGATAATCCTTTATGGGTAACGTCGGGTCACGACGCCAGACAATGCGTTGTAGATCGAGGTTTTTCGTGGATATGCATATTTGGCGGTACATTTACGCGATGTCCGCGGTTACTGCGTAGCGATGTGTTCTGAAACGTGTTAAAATTGAATATAAATCAGGTTGCAATTGGGAACCAACAAATAATGCATCGTTCAACGGATTTCCGGTGGTGGTTTTGGCGGACGCATTGAACACGCCTTTCAATTTAGTCGTGACGCCTGACTCTTTTACAACGGGGTGATGCGGCATATAGAACGTTTGATCCGTTGGCGGTGGTGCAAGTTCCATGTGCTTCATGTCGATGAGTTCTTGCATGAATTCATTTCAGCGTTGGCGAGGGTCGTCATCTCGCGCAAGTCTTTTTTCGATGCTTAGTAGACTTCGAACAGCATAACTTCGTGATGTTCCCAAGGGTACGTCAGATTTCAGCGGCAGCTCTACTATAAATCGACCGTCAGGTGACCTTCTGTGCGTTTTTTCGAAAAGCTCTTCACAATAGCGTTCTTCGTAGGTGAGGTGGGCCTTTTTCGGTGCTTCTTCTAACTCCCAAAGTCTAGTGAGTGCTCGATCTAAATGAACTTCACAATGCAGAGACTGTAAGCCGAGCGAAGTGGATTCGGATCCGTCGACATTTCCAAATAACCTCCAACCGAAAACCGTTCGTTGAGCCATGGGCGTACCAGGTGGCCCCTTACGAATCTCCGAGCAGAGGAGCTGTCCCATGACGTCCATTCCGGCCAAGATATCGATACGCCCGGGTTTCATGAAGTGCTGATCGGCTAAAAGCAGATCTTGTATGTGCGGCCACGCCGACACCTTCAAGGGCTGTGTTGGCAAATCACTTGTGATTTTAGGCAGAATCAATGCAGTAATGCATCGGGCTGAAAAATGAGATGATAATGAAAGTAATACTTCACCTCTGGAGCGTATCCCTTGGGGGGAACCAATTCCAGAAATCAATATTGCGGACCCTCTTCGCGGTAATCCCAAGCGTTGTACACATGACTCGGTTACGAAGGAAGCATGCGAACCAGAATCAAACAGCAAGCGAGCGGGTTGCCAATGACCAGAGCAACCGCGTACCTTGACTAAGGCGGTCGCCAACAGCACAGTTCTTTCTCTTGGATGAGGCTGGTTGGGATTGGCATTCAAATAGGAAGACGTACACGCAGCAGCGGTGTCTGTGGAAGGACCGTTAGCGGATGAAACGGTTGCGTTCGTTTGATGCATGACGTCTGCGGCGGGGGAGAAAGGCCTAAGAGAGGCGCTGTTGACGAAATGAGCAACGGTTGTAGCGTTAGTTGTAGCGGCAGTATTATGCAACAGCGTGTGATGGCCTTGATGGCAAATCCTGCATGCAGATGTGCTGTTACACTTTGCCTTATAATGGCCTGAACTCAAGCAGTTCATACACACGCGCGATTCTCTCACAAATTTCGATTTACCGTTTGCGTCAAGGTCCCGAAATTTTTCACAACTGTATATTTTGTGTGGCCCGTTACAAAATGTACAGCCCGTGCTGTTCTGATCTTGCACTGCGTGAACACATTCGTAGACTTACACACCGACGCGGTTTTACCCTTAGCTGGCACTAATACCGTTGACGATGATAGCATTGATAGAGAACGACAACTAACTTCAAAAAACGTGGACAGCTGTTCGAATGACGGAGGCACATCAGTGACGAGTGATAGCTCCCATTGCTTTCGTGTCTCGAAGTCTAATTTATTTACTATTTCGTACACTAGCCAATCGTCCCAAAATTCCACTGGGCGTCCCAAAGCCTTAAGCTCGCGTATGTGTTGCTGGAAGGCGTCGATCACTCCCTTAATTGCGTCGGCGGTATCACTAGCTGCCCTCTTTCCGTTGGCCATAGCTCTAAAATATCCTTCAACTATAACGCGCATGACCTTATACCGCGATTTTAGTAGGTCCCAAGCTTCTTCATAGTTAACATCACATATCTTAAACCCACTTATGATTTTTAACGCGTCACCCCTTAAACAACTACGAAGATAGTGAAGTTTTTGACCATTTGACAATGCGGCATTACAGTCGAACAAGGTAGAAAATGCGTCAAAAAAACCGATCCACTCCGTGGAGTCCCCAGAGAATTTTGGCAGCTCCATCTTTGGCAGCCGTATTGCTGCAGACACAGGCGTTGTCAGGGACGCGGGTTGCGCTTCGGCACGACACTTCTGTACGCGATTGAAATTTGCTAAAGCCGTAGAGTACCACGTCTCAGCTTGAATTCGCACACTTTCTTCAATGTCTATATTGTCACTTCCACACGAAATTTCGACCGCGTCTTGAGCGTTATTAAAGCGAGTCCACTGTTCACTGAGCAGTTGCATATAACTTTTTATGCTTTCTGCATCCATCGTGAAAGCATCGTCCGTACTCTTAGCCATATACCGCTTAATGGCGTTAAGTGCAGAGTCGCGTGGTTTTACCGAGCTCGACATTTTTCTTGTCCTTGTAGATTTGAAGGACGATATTCGCACTGCTATCACGCACAAATCAACGCACTAGAACTCCCCCTTTTTTTTTCTTTTTTTTAACTTGTTCACTGGTTACTTATATTTTTTTACCTTGTTCACTGGTTACCTATTATTTAACACTAATTAATCGCGATAATACACCTTCATTTAATTAGCCGAAACCGATTGGTAGAAGAACCCGAAAAATGCTAATTAATTGCGATATGTAGTACTTGTATGCACCTTAGCCAAAATCTATTGGCTAAACTTTAAATGTTCGCGGGCTTGATTTATCCGGCTCGAAGGACCAAAAAATGTTGACGCGGATTGCTTAAAGAAAAACACAACCGTTTCGTTTCAATAGATTCTTATATTATATTTTAACAATTAGCGCGGTTGCATTTATATGCATTCTCTAAAGCGGTAAGTTATGCGGTAAAAACATAAGCGGTAAAATATGCGGTAATTGCGGGATGAATAACAAAAGCAGTAAATAAAATCTAAGTTCAAAGACCTAATTAAACCGTAATATGTACCTACGCATGTACATACGTGTAAGAAAAGGATATAGCAGCAAATAGAATATAACAAAAGCGATTAAGTGTTTACATTGCTGACATTAACCCTTAAGTAATATTATAAAATTAAAACTTAAATTAAATGCATAGACGGACTCAACACCTTTGGCATGCTTCCAAAGAGTCACAAACACAACAAAATTCCAAAGTATAAAGAAAATTGAAGGACCAACTGGTACTACTTTCATGGAACGCCCCATATGCTTAGGGTTAATAGTTTTTTTTTTAATTTTATTAAATTCGAGGGCAGTATATACACTGAAGTTTTTTTTAAACATATCCAATGAGTGTTGAGGGTCCATTGCAATCAGCTTTATTTTATAGTAGCCATTCGATAATATGTTAATATTTTCATTTAGTAAAATCTTAGTTAATTTAAGCCTACCTTTAAGCTGTGATAGAATTTCGTCCTGGAGTATTATTTACCTTATAATGTGTTTTTTTATTACAGAGATAATATTACTTTTTTCTTTATGCAATTTTGTGATGGTAGAATTATGGTATATTCTATATGTGTCAATTTTCGGAAATTTAGGAACATTTTCTTCAATAGTATCTAAAGTATATAATGTAGTGCGTTTAAATGAATGTCTATTTCTGTATTTTCTAGATTTCTTTCTTTGGGTACCGGAGACTCATATGACAATATCTGTATGATTTTGCGTTTGAATTCATCCCAATTTGTTCTCCAATAATCTGAAAAGGATTTGGGCTTGAATATCTTGAGATTTCCATTTTTGTTGCACTGTGATCACTGTCATAATCGAGAGCATTTATGCAGTTCGTAGTATTATTTACTTTCTTACTTGACATTCGTCAAGAAAAGAGTTCTTTCTGGGGAAAGATGCTGTTACTGAAGCGTCAAGTTCACAGCGCTATTTAATTTGGTTGTCCTTAACCCATTTATGAAGAATTTTACCTTTTTGGTTGCTAGTTGCATTCCCCCAGTTACCATGTTTACTCTTTAGGTGGTCCGCGATTAGGAAGAGATTGTGGGGATTTTCTAGCTTTAAGCTTTGAAATAAAATAATAAAACCCATCTCGAAATGATCATTGTTATTACCACTTGGGTAGTAAGCAGCTGCGTCGTATAATGATTTTTTCACATTTTTGCGATTCTTGTACTCGTAACGTTTATGTATTCGATGATGTCTCGAAAGAGTATACCTGTTCCGCCTCCTTGTTTTGAATTAGTTAGCTCTATCGTTGCGTATTAGAACATATGTAGTTACTGAACCAAAGTTGGTGCCTATTGTTTAGTTTAGTTTCGTTCAATAGAACGATGTCTGGTATATGCTTTATTAAGAACTTATCAAAATCATACCTTCGAGGTTTTGTGATTAAGGAATTAACATTAAGGGATATAATATTAAGTCTGTTTTCAGTGGTATTAGTTGTAGGATGGTTCCATATGTAGAAGTCCACGCAAGTGGGGAAAGTTAATGATCGCCATTCACTCTTCGTCGCCAAGTACTGTCGTTCACTCTGCTGTACGAGCGTCTCGCAATAATCCGCTTCAAAGCCCGTTTTTTTAACATCTCGAAAATTTGCGCCCACGTTTCGACGAAGAGAAGGACGATGCGATCAAAGATTCCTTCTATAAATAACATAAAAATCGTGCTTGGCGCAAGGGTGAGAAAGGAGAGAATTTTTATTCCCACAGTCGGAAAATTCAGCCTGCACAACGAAACATCCAGTAACGGACAGCGGCTGATTGACTTCACCGGGGCTCGAACATGGTAGTCTGCAGCACCAGATTCCAGCATAAAAAGAGGCACCAAGCTACCTGGCTGTTTCCTGATCTAAAAACGCGAAAACAGATCGATTATGTTGTGATACATGGAAGACAGGCTTCCAGTGCTTTAGATGTACGTACGATCCGAGGACCCAACATCGACTCGGATCATTGTCTTGTTGCAGCCAAACTGCGCCCCCGCCTTAGTGCAGCAAAAAGCGTACATCTAAATACGCAAAGAATGTTCGACATCAAAGAGCTGCAATCACAACAGACGGCCAGAAGATTCGCCACTCGACACTCACTCCTGCTCTCAGAGAGTTCAACCCACACCTCCGGCATGCACGAGCAATGGAGCAACATTTCTCGTTCTCTACGTACCGCCGCGGAAGAAGAAATCGGATTCCGGCAAGCCTGAAAAAACAGTTGGTACGACGAGGAATGTCATGCTGCCGCAGAAAGAAAGGATGCCCCCTATAGAGCCACGCTGCAATCGGGCGCGACGGTAGCCATCTGGGATCGCTACAAAGAGCTAAAAAAGGGAGAAAGATGTATTATCCGAAAGAAGACACGAGAGGCCGAAATACGTGAGTGCGAGGAGCTTGAGATGCTGGCCAATAGGAACAACGCCCTAAAATTCTACAAGATAGTTGGGCGGCTTACAGAAGGTTTTAAGACCGGGGCGTTTTCCAGTAAGAACAAAGACGGCGATCTGGTGACTGATATCCACAGCATACTTAAATTATGGAGGGAACACTTCTCGAACCTATTAAATAGTGACAGCTGCGCATGTCACAGAGAATGTGAAGATCCCGATACCCCAATCGTTGGCGACGGAATATTCGTTCCGTTACCCGACCATGACTAGGTGAGAATAGCGATAACGCGGTTAAGGAACAACAAAACTGCGGGCGTCGACGGACTGCTGGCTGAGCTATTCACACAGGGCGGCGAGGAGCTGGTAAGGTGCATGTATCAGTTTCAATGTAAAATATGGTCAGATGAAAGCATGCCTGCCGATTAGAATTTAAGTGTGCTCTGCCCAATCCATAAGAAGGGTGATCCTGCAATATGTGCCAATTACCGCGGGATTAGTCATCTAAATATCGCCTATAAGGTTCTAGCGAGCGTATTGATTGAGAGACTGAAGCCCACTATCAACCAAATGATTGGACCTTATCAGTGTGGCTTTAGACTTGGAAAGTCTACCATTGACCAACTATTTACAATACGCCAAATCTTGGAAAAGACCCATGAAAGAGAATCGACACACACTATCCTTTCGTCGATTTCAAAGCTGCCTTCGACAGTATGAAGGGGAGTTTCCTGTATGCCGCGATGTCTGAATTCGGTATCCCCGCAAAACTAATACGGCTATGCAAGATGACGTTGCTCAACACCAGCCGTTTGATACCAAACGAGGTTTCAAACAGGGTGACTCGCTGTCGTGTGACTTCTTTAACCTGATGTTGGAGAGGATCGTACGGGCCGCCGAACTTAATCCCTCAGGCACAATTTTTCATAAGAACTCACGTCACTGTTGACAGTTATGATTTCGAGGTTGTAAAAGACTTCGTTTATTTAGGAATCAGCATTTACACCTATAACAATATCAGCCTTGAAATCCAAAATAGAGTGTCTCTGGCCAACAAGTGCTTCTTTGGACTAAGTAGGCAACTGAGCAGTAAAGTCCTCTCTCGACGAACAAAACTAACACTCTACAAGACTCTCATCATGCCCGTCCTAACGTATGGCGCAGAAGCGTGAATGATGACAACATCCGATGAAGCGACGCTTGGAGTTTTTGAGAGAAAGATTCTGCGGAAAATTTTTAGACCTTTGCACGTTGGCAACGGCGAATCGCAGGCGATGGAACGATGAGCTGTATGAGCTTTACGACGACATAGACGTAGCGCAGCGAGTAAAGCTCCATCGGCTACGTTGGCTGAGTCTTGTCGTCCGAATGAATACAAACGCCCCGGCTCTGAAAGTATTTGATGCGGTACCAGCTGGTTTTAGTAGAGGAAGAGGAAGACCTCCTCTGCGTTGGAAAGATCAGGTGGAGAAGGACTTGGCTTCACTTGGTGTGTCGAATTGGCGCCGGTTAGCACGAGAAAGAAACGACTGGAGCGCTTTCTTAAACTCGGTCAAAATCGCGAAAGCGGTTATCGCGCCAATTAAGATGAGAAGAATAGTTGTATTGATCATGTTGAGCCTCAGGTAAAAAAAAAATATATATATATATGCGAGAAGCCTGCTATTGCTGTTGTGTTTGGAGCTTGAACAGTTCTCTTTCTTTCTTAATTGGCGCGATAGCCGCTTTCGCGATTTTGACCGGGTTTAACAAAGAACGCATCTTAACAGTTGCTCTGTTAGATTATCCGTCGCCTTTTTAAGCTCTGATAATAAGTTATTAGTTATTTTGCCATTATTACTAATATATGTATTAATTATTACTAATAGCAAAGAGATCGGTAAATCTAATATTATATTCACTTCTTTTGCTTTGTTTTTGTGTCACATACACACGTCATCTCAATGGAAGCTTCCTCACGAACCAAGACAGAAAAAAGCGCGTTCGCAAGTTCTGTCAATGTAAAGGTTTACTTACCGGTTTCTTCGATTGCAGAGTTTGAATAAATAAATAAGTTTTGAAAAAAACACAAAATTCGAGTTATTGTTGTTGATTTGTTTCGCAGCTGATGGTTCTTCCATGTTCCTTTTTCTTTTATTTATATTTTGCACTTATACAGAAAACATGTGTTCAGTGACTATTAAGTTACTTGAGTTTTGTGCATGATGCTCATTCATAATATGTGTATTATTAGTAACTTTTGACCAATTAGTGTTTTTTTTCCTTATAAACAGTGCTTTAAATGTTTGTGTAATAACTTGTTTAATTGATTCTGTAGCGTCTTAAATAAACACGAATATAATATGTATACTGTCGCGAACCGTAGAAAGTCTCTCAATCATCACAGTCGAGAGAGAGAAAAAAAAAATTTAAGCGTTTTAGTATGCAAATGGCTCGGCCCTTGGGCATCAGCATTTAGAGCCCTTTGAGGAAGCATCGTTAATTAAATGGATTTAAAACGCTTTATTTACATTTTTGTAGAGGAGATGAGGTGTTTAAGTGGACCCGGTTTTTAACAAATGATCTCAGCTGAGCGTTAAGGAAATGACAACCAAATATGATTCGATCATACAAACTGTATACCTTTTACATTCGCCGACAGGAAGTTTAATCTGTAAGAGCGGAAATATTGTAGAATCTGCTTACTCTAGGGAAATAGATCAATCATCCCGCCAGACATTCGACAGGTCCTTAGTGCATAACATACTGGTCGGTCATCCGTGTATTGTGCGAAGGCCTTAGCAAGAATCTATGTTTGGTGGCACTAATAAGCTATTCTATATCGTTGTGGACTCGTTCTGGAAGTGGCATGAAATTTTCGTGGTCAAATGAACCTCAACGTATTCGGCTATTAAACCCCCACGATCACTCATTGCAACTCATGGGCTAGCGCATGAGATAGTATCTGACAACGGGACAGCATTAATATCCGATGAATTTAAGACATTCATGCAAGACAACTTAATTCGTCACATCCGCAGCACTCCGTTCCATACGTCGTCAAACCGCTAAGCGGAAAGAATGGGCAAACAACGCAAGACATTTGGAGGAAACTCCAGAGTCGCAATACATCGACTGAAAGCAGTAACGTTTTCCATTCAACCAGCATATTATGCCACTGGTCGATCACTTGCAGATCAAAAGCCAACTAAAGACAATTTTGAAAAAAAATTCATCTACCTGAATTGCCTACTCCAAGCCAAAATATTGTCGAATTCAACATGACAGAAAGATGTGATGACTTAAATCTTTTTAACAGTAACCCCAAGATATTGAAGACCTCATTCAAATCAGGGTCTGAAGAAAGCAGTCTAACTTTTTCACTTCAACTGCAGGCTGTTTCAAAGGATTCTTCCCAGCATCCGTCATCTCCCTCCACGGCTGCAGATCAACCGGCACCACTAGATGCAGCTATCTCCTCTGACGGGTCCACTCCAGGACGATTAAATCAACCTCGACGTCCGCCAGATTTTTATACTGTTTCCGGTTTTAAAGGCAAAACTCAAAACTCAAAATTTCTAACGACACTAATTGTTTTATTAAATATAATTTTACAACTTGGGGCTCAAGCAGATAAAAGGGAGTCACGCAGCGAGCATCAGCATGTTATTATTATTATTATTTGCTATCACGCCGGCGCAAAGTGCCGATACAAATAAATTCCGTTGGGTTCGATTTGCAACTTTTGTCTTTGTCCAAGTGAGCGAGTCGTCAGATGTCGTAAATTCGTCATACAGGCTTCGTCTCCATGTTCTCTTTGGCAAGAGCCTTGGTGATTCCAGTATAGGGATATTTTGGTTTATGGATTATATTTCCACATTCGTTTGCGTATTTCAATCTCAACCGGACTCTATTTGCTTCGAACAAGGAGCTCGTCGTTAGAAATCCAGTTATCTGACCACCATATGCGCAGTATAGCTCTTAAACAACGGTTTATAACAGTTTGGAGCTTTTTTGTTGTTGAAACCACTACGGACCATGTTTCTCAGCTGTAGCACTACGGACCATGTTTCTTTGTTCTGGTGGTTAGCTGCTTCGAGTACCATATGTTTTTAAGATGATCTGGCTTTCGTTATTTTGTACTCAATGTTAGTATTACTGCCTCCGTCGGGTATGGTTCGGCTACCTAAGTACACAAATTTGTTTACACTTTCGAAAGCTTGACGGTACATTGTGAATTCGACAGGTCGAGTGCTATAAATGGCTATAAACTTCGACTTTTCAATGTTAATACGCAACTCAACGCGATCTGGGTAGGTAGCCACATCGTCTAGTTTACGTTGCATGTGTCCCTATTGTTGTGAGGATGCCTCTGCCAGGCTGAGCGTCAATAGCATTGCTTAGCACATAATCGATTACGATTAGAAACAAGAGTGGCGACAGAATTCAGCTTTGCCTCAGTCCAGCAACTGGTTCAATTGGGTCGGATAGCGCAGCATCATGCAGCCCTCTATATTGGAAACCAGTATATTGAGACTGTTTTAGGTTTACCAATTTATCTGGAAATCCTTTGTGACAGAGCCCGCTCCAACAAAGACAAAGTAGAGAGTTTCCTGCATTTCCAGCTTGATGCCTAAATAAATTGCCACCACTTTTTTCGCTGATTCAGTTAAGAATGGCTTTGCAGAGGACTTTGAGAGTTACGCATAATAGCATGACCCCAATCCAGTTACCAGATTCAGAAGGCACACCTTTCTTTGGGATTTTCACCAATAAGTGTTTCAGTTTTCCAGATGCTTTGAAACACGCAAAACAGCATCAGAGCTAAAGCTTTTGGGTCGGCTTTTAGTATTTCGGCTATAATGTTATCCACCTTTGCAGAGGACTTTGAGAGTTACGCATAACAGCATGACCCCAATCCAGTTACCAGATTCAGAAGGCACACCTTTCTTTGGGATTTTCACCAATAAGTCTTTCAGTTTTCCAGATGCTTTGAAACACGCAAAACAGCATCAGTGCTGAAGCTTTTTGGTCGGCTTTTAGCATTTCGGCTATAATGTTATCCACCCCGCTGGATATTCCAGACTTCATACTACGAATAGCAATCTCGATTTCAGCCACAGCTGGGTGCAGTGAAGGCCCACCTGAGGTTCTTTGCTAGCATCGCCCGCGGGTTGTCGTCATTGCTGACTCCACATTTACAGATACTTTGAATACCTAATCAAAGTATCCTTTCCATCGCGTAAGTTACTCTTGGGCGTCAGTTAAGAATTTCCCATCTTTACCTTTAATGGACATTTTGGAGTGACTTCATTCCAGTTAGCTTACGAGCACAGTCGTATAAGAGTTTCATGTTACCGTTTGCTGCTGCAGTTTCTGCTTCTTCAGCTAAAGAGTTGGTCCATTTGCATTTGTCTCGCCTGCAGAAGTGCGTGACTGATTTATTAAATTCAGAAAAATGTTTTTGAGCGCCGGTTTTTGCAGCCCTGGTTCATGGTTCTTCTTTCATCAATTTTGCCCAAGATTTCCTTGTCAATCCATTGCTTTATTTTACTTAGTTGAATTCCTAGAACTTTGCCACTTGCATCAATCAAAGCATTTATTCTTGTCGCTTTTTCCTGCCTTACGTTGGTCGCTCGGGACGAGAATTTTCATTTTAAATTGGTCCTTCCATCCGGCGTGAGATAGCATTCCGGGATCACGTTCAGGGTCTTCACTATCTTAGTAGCAGCGCGCCGTTCGTACTGTCTTTCTCCAAATTTGCACATAAGAGAGGCTAGGTACTTAGCAAAACCCCTCCGATATTCGTAACAAGTGAGAAAAGGATGAAAAATTTCAATTAAGTCAAAATCTGCCGTTATTAATATTTTTGATTGGAGGGTTCAGTTCGGAAGTATGTTGAATGTTTTGCGTAATGCTTTATTTAAATTTGTTTTATTTATTTTGCAGGAAAAATTCCTCTTGTTGCAAGATTTAATAGATTTTGGTCTGATGGAATATGCCGCCAATATTCATCTGGCACAGCAATGATTATTTGCACCGTTCTGTTTGCTACGGGATGGTCTGCCAACCACTCTAATATCATACAATACGCAAGTCTGTGAAGCTTATAAGCTGTTTTGCTAATGCTGTTTGTTTAATGAAGCGCTTACCTTCGTTAAGAAATTTGATTAGAAGATGTGCAAGGCACAATTTAAGCCATGGTAGTGTTATTTGCTTGATTGATGCGACCTTTGTTTTTGAAGCTATTAAATTTGTGATAATATCTTCATCATCACGCATTCAGACGCATAATGTTCTCACCTTAGAATGGAATATCAGCTATTGCACTCACATTTTTTCGATATGCACTATATTGCTGCAAGGTTTAGAAGGTAATTCTTCATCACAACCAACTCGCTGCAGCTACAATCTATACATCAGTATTTTCAAAGCGATCAAAACCAACCCGGTGGATTATAAATTTGCACAATGTCCAATAACAGTGACCTTTTTGTAAATGGTGGTAGTATTTTTGATGAAAGTTACGGTTTCCGATAAAATCCCAAATCTTTTCACTGGTTGTGGGGAGTATCACTAATTATCCTCCAAAAACATTTTGAGTTCAACAACCATTTACGTAAATAAAATCCAGATCCATAGAGAATATTGCAAATGTCATTTTTGGGTTTAATAGTATTCGAAATGTTTGTTGCGCATGCGATAAAGTCGTATACATAAAAATGATTTAAAATTGCCAACGTTGCTTCAGGATGCATATTTGTAATTATTTGAAGTCCAAATTCTCTTAGTTGAGGGCTGAAAAAAGGTCCGACACACAGCCTCTCATCCAAAGTACGTAAATGTCGAAAGTGATTCGAAACATCTTTTGGGCTTAACTGCAGAAACTTGTTTGTTGCTGTTGATTGAGTTGCAGCTCATCAGGATTTGTTGTTGGAGAGTAAAACAAAATTGCTGCTGTAGCATTTCTTCCAACTGAGCATATTTTGAGAATTGTTTGATTTCTGTCAAACTAGATTTGTCTGTTTTTCTGTTCTTATTCTCTCAAAGCTTTTTTTGTTGTGCTTTCTTTCTTTTCACCAATTTTTGTTATTGTATTATTTCTTTCTATTCTCTATTCATACACTAAATAAATCACACTGGTTTTTGTTTATATCGCTACTGCTCTTTGGAATTGCACAATTTCGCAACTTCAATTTGGTTTTTGTTGTTAACACAGTTGCTTCTATATTCTTCTCACATATATTATATATATGTATAGTATGTTCATATGTAAATTAAAAAAAAAAATAATAACAAAGCAGAAGCAATAGAAACTTACTTTGAAAGTAAAAATACTCTATGGATTACAAAATAATTATATATTTAGAAAATTACCAGTCATCTTCATGATTAAATGCAAGCAATTATCGATTAAATAATAACGGGTAATTTTTTAGCTATTATATTTTCAAACAGTTGGTTTAAACAGCTGACGCACGTTTCGTGTTTTATTTCGTTGAATCGTCTTACAAACGAACAACGTTTGCAAATCATTGAATTTTATTATAAAAATGCGTGCTCTGTTAAGAAAGTTTATCGCGCGCTTCTTCCATTTTATGGTCAGTTTAATCGACCCACTGAAGCGGCTATTCGAGCTATTGTGACTAAATTTAGAACCAAATTTACATTATTGGACATCAAAGCACCAACACGCTTACGTAGAGTGCGAACTGAAGAAAATATCGCAGCTGTATCGGCCAGTGTTAATGATGACGATCAATTATCGATTCATCGCCGTTCGCAGCAATTGGGCCGTGGAAAATTTCGCGAGAGGATTTAGGTGTGAAGTCTTTCAAAATACAGCTGGTGCAAGAATTGAAGCCGAATGACCTGCCGCAACGCAATGGGTACGTAAATAAGCAGAATTGTCTATTTTGGAGTGAAGATCAGCCAGAAGAATTGCAAGAGCTACCAATGTATCCAGAAAAGGACACAGTTTGGTGCGGTTTATGGGTTGGAGGTATCATTGGATCGTACTTCTTCAAAGATGCTGCGAATCGTAACGTAACTGTGAATGGTAGCGCTACTGTGAAATGATAGCCAACTTTTTTTTGCCCAAAATGCAAGAGCTTGACTTGCATGACATGCGATTTCAGCAAGACGGTGCCACATGCCACGCAGCACGCGTAACAATGGACTTGTTGAGAGGCGAGTTCGGTGAACATTTTATTTCACGTTCGGGACCTGTCAATTGGCCACCCAGATCGTCCGATATAACGCCTTCAGATTATTTTTTGTGGGGCTATGTTAAAGCTCATGTATATTCAGACAATCCTGCTTCAATTAATGCATTGGAAGACAGCATTAAAGCATTCATATAAGAGATACCGGCCGAAACATTGGAAAGAGTTTGCCAAAATTGGACTAAGCGGATGGACCATTTGAAGCGCAGTCGCGGTCAACATTTGCATGAAATAATCTTCGAACATTAAATTATATGGACTGTACAAACAAATTAAAAATTTCATGCATTTTTCAGAATTGTATGTGTGTTTTTTTGAAAAACTTTCCTATAGCTCTTAAAAAATCACCATTTAGATATATTTAATTGTTCAGTTCAGTCCCGAAATACACAGAAAACACTAAGCCGGTTGAGCCCATGGATATTACATAACAGATGTTGAGTAGACGGAACATTTTTTCGAGGACTCGGTTACTAAATCATTGTTTAATGGGTATTGGTTCCACAACTAGTTTAATTGGACAAACCACTTTAAATAATTTTTCTGCTGAAAATCTTGAAATCTTAATTCCATTAATATTATTTAGGAGTATTAATGGAATTAATCAAATTACAAGTAAAATTATTACCCCATTATCTAAAAAACTTATATCTGACATCACAATATCTTAGAAATACCATGCTATTATTGGAAAAATGTTTTAAAACCTTTGAAAGCGAGAATATATATTGAAAATTATTGACACGAAATAAATGACATTAATTATTTTTCCATTGGAAAAATGTTTTAAAACCTTTGAAAGCGAGAATATATTTTGAAAATTATTGTCTCGGAATAAATGACAACAATTATTTTTCCAGCAAAACTTGTTAATATTCACCATATTTACACATTAAGCCAGTTCAAACAAATGTAATTCAAAAATTAAATTTAGAACACTGAAGAACATAGTAGGATTGAAAAATTATTACTAGATTGTGTAGACTTCTTTTATAAAAGGAAAGAAAAGATTACAGCTACTTATAAAATAATATTAAACATGAAATCGTGACAACATCAAGTAACACAGTTTATTCAAAAATATATTGCTATCTTTAAATACAGGAACAGGAGATATACCGACAAATAAGTGAAATGTTAGAGCAAAATGTTATATCGCCATCCTGCTCTCCATATGTAGTGTTCCTAAAAAAAGGCAAAACAGGATCAAAACAATGATTTGTAGTCATAGATTAGAAAGTGAACGAAAATACGATTTCAGACAAATTCCCTATTTCTAATATCGATAATATATTAGACAGATTGAGGAGATCATTGTATTATAACACACTGAGCCCTGTGAAAGGTTTCCATCAGATTGTGGTGATGCCAGAGGATCGTAGGAAGAATGCATTTCAAACCCCACAGGGAAATTTTGAATACGTGATAATGCCATTTGGCCTCACGAAGTCACTGTCAACGTTCCAAAGACTTATGTATAATCTAAATTGACGTCATTTTGGTGTTAAGTACCTCTTTAGAGGAACACTTATATATTGTATATAATATATGTATATATACGAGTATAATTGGCGCGTACACCCTTTTTAGGTGTTTGGCAGAACTCCTAACCTATACCTATGATATTTTATTTAAAAAAGATAGAAAATTTTATCCTAATTATATCTCAGCTCAATGAAAGGTTTAAACAAACCACAGCTGCGAGCAACTTTGCCTTGGGGGCTATATTATCTTAAGATGGTCACCTTATATACCTCGCTTCCAGGACATTTAATGATCATGAAAATAACTACATATGCTACCGTCTAGAAAGATTGTTTAGGTCGTTCACTATTTCAGGTTAAATCTGTGCGGTACTGAATTTGACTTGCATACCGATTACCAAGCACTTAATTGGTTACAGGCGAAATATAATGACAAAAATATTATTCCTCGCCTGCAACGTTGGCTTGTACAGTAAGAAGAGTACGAGGCCAAAATTGATTATATACAGGGAGAATACAATAAAATTGCTGACTTCCTCAGCCGCATTAGGAAGTAAAGATGACATTATCTCGACCATGGATACAAGAGGATTTTAATGACTATCGTAAATTAATTTAGAATCAGGAAATAGATCACATAGATACTTATGTAAATTCAAAACATACATTTCTAACTTTTTTCGATAAAATTTCAAAGCAAGCAGCGGCCCAATATATGGCGGTAATTGAGGAAATACCTGAGCAGCGATTGGCGTTCCCGCGGAAAAAACCTACTCAGCAAAGTACAGGTAACATTGCAAGCACACGGGCTTAGCTTTTAATCTTAGTATTACCAGAGAATGTTAATGTTAACTTACACATTAGTTTAATTGTAATACCAGAGAATGTTAATGTTAACATTTTAATGTTAACAATTAAACTAATGTGTAAGTTGAGTTGTAAAATATCAAGCAACCAATAAAGACCGGTCTCGTCCGAAGCAATTTTTTTGTTAACCACCCATACATAACATTTCCCAAAGCTGATGTATCTAGCAGGCAGAGATAGTGCAAGCAGAGATAGTGCAAGCAGAGACAATGCAGTCTTAGAAGAAACACTCGGCGTTATTGACGCGGTCGCAGAATTTGTGAACAAAGATAAGCGAGCTGACTGCTAGGAGCAGTGTGTTTATCAGTCATAACAGGTATCTCAGTATTATTTGCAGTGTAATTTTAACTATGCCTCTGTCGTAGAAAGTGTAGAAGGCGTCATAAACACATTTATTAACTTTGTGACAGCAGCAGACACACTAGGAGCAGCAGGTGCTGAGAAATTACCAGTGCAGCAGACGACAAGAGATGAGAAAGAGATTTATTAAGGAAGTCAATCTGCTGCTTACTGTTATATTCATCACATATTCACAAAACCATCCACTTTTCAGCGAAGTTGTCTGATTTTCGAACTAACATATGTAGATAAATTTTTACTAACAAAGATATTATCATCATAAGCTTCAGACTGCATTATACAAAACTTAGCAATTTTCAATAAGCCGCAATCGTGCATCAAGCAAGGAACTAACTAAAAAGATCACCTCTGCATTTTCAGCTCTAAGAGAAGATTTTTCTATGGCAAGCGTATTTAAAGTTTCTAGTTCTACATTAGCACTTTTATCTTACTTATCATTGCTTTCATTTTTTTATTCCGAAGTTTGCACGTTCAACAACAAAATTAGCCAAACCCACGGAAGAGGAATGTGTGCGAATAGATGCCCGTCGCTCAGCCAAACACTTTTTACAAGAGAATGGTTTCTTGACGAAACAAACACAAAGAAAATGAAAAAACTATTTGCACTTTGTACATTGAACTTTTGGTTTTGCGTGAGCAACCTTTTGTTTACAAAAGCGAGGCATTGTAAATCTTATTACTGAAGATTTGTTTTTTTTTGTGTTTTTCTTTTTTTGTTTTAATATAACTTTCACGTTTATTACAGAGACAGGTTTTGGCTTTTGATCATGACTTTGTTATTTTGGCATATTTTAAGCGGTAAGGGGGTGCAAAATGCCTAATAATGCACTATCAAAGCTGCCGTCGCAGCAATGGTATGTCCGCAGACGGAAAAAACTCCCCCTCGCTTGGAACCGTCGCCCATTCTGGGACCGCTTTCCCATCCCTTCAGAGTGGCGTTCCACCTTCCTCATTACAAAGGATACATAGCGGTGTTCCGTATATGCATGTGGGGTATTCACGTTTCACTATTTTGAACAGGTATTTCTGGAAATACCCGTGCCCCGAAAGCATTTGGGTTGTATGGTATAAAAATTTACACCACCGAAGTCCCTGCTGTTCCATGTAGTGACGCCTTTTATAAGCCTAGCTGTCCATCTGCCGCGTGCCATAGCCTTAGCGTTTCATCCCTTATTTCGTGCGCTGCAGGTTTGCTAACTCTTTCTTCCATTCCCTCTGGCTTTAATGCTCATATATTTTTCCTTTGGAAAGCTAGTATCGGCTATCGGTATCGAACCGCTTATTACTTGATCAGCTGACCCTGATACTGTGAGGTAGGCGGACACAACTCTTAGGGCTGCCGTCCGTTGTACCGATGCATGCGAAGAGCGTGGTGGCCGTCGTTATTTCCCGTTTCGTTTGGGAGGGGGTCCATGTTTGCCATCAGTCTACAGAGTAGGGATGTTATCTTAGCGGCTGTCTCTGCTGCGTGCTTTACTTCGGCCCAGAAGGTTAGTCTTGAGTCTAGTCTAATACCTAGGTACTTAAGAACTTTTTTGTGGATAGCGTACTTGAGCAAGTTTGCATGCTGATTCTAAAGAATGTGCTTCTTGTTAAGGAGTATTAGCTCCGTTTTCTCTGTGGATAATTTGAGCCCATTTGAATCTAACCACGTTTGTGTCTGTATCATAACTTGGTAAAGTTTACTACGAGCTTCTTCAAAGTTTCGTGCTGTGATGACAGATGCGATATCATCTGCGTATCCGATTAGAAAGGTACTATCGGGCATTTCTATATTGAATATCTCTCCATATCTAATGCTCCACAAGTCAGGACCGAGAACTGATCCTTGCGCACCTACGAATGTGACGTCTATACAACGAGAAGCCTCTATCAAACCCCAGACGAGTTTGCGGTTTCGAAAGTAATTCCTCATTATGCGCTATAGGTATGCTGAAATTTTGGGCTTTAGCTCTAAGGCGGCTAATATGTCCGCCCATCTGACGCTATTGAAAGCGTTCCTTACATATAAGCTGGCAAGGAGGACTATACTTCTGGATTGTAAACTGCTCAACTGTGCTGCTCCTACACTATTTATGATAGTTTCCTATTGTGCTCTTATTATAGACTTTCCTGTTCAAAGCTGTGTTGTCTTGTTAATAGTCCTCCGACGTTATCTATGGCTGCGGCCAGTCGATGCTTCATCATTCTTTCAAGGAGCTTGCTGTTTCGAGCGTATATAATGGCTGATGGGAGGTTCGGGTTGCCTTTCCCCTGGGAAAATTCCCTCCCATTCTTGGTGAATTGTTGTTTTTCAGCTTGCTCACAGCTGACTAGTGAATATTGAAGGCTCTTCTGTCTTCACTCAATGCCTTCTCTGGAATCATGACTTGGAAAGAGTTCTTTTATGATGTAATTCATCGCGCTCGAGCTTAGTTCCGGTGTAGGTATTCTGGCTCCCAGTTTATTCTCCACAATCTTATACCTAAGTCCCTAGGCATCCCTCTTTAGGTCTGCGCGGAGTTCTTCCCTATTTTTTTCTTGCTATTTGCAATAGCTGCCTTTAGCTGATTCTTTCTACTCTTGAATGCTTCTGCGTCCTCAAGGCTTGCCCGGTTCGTCTGGCTCTAGTGTATTTCCATCTGAGGGGAAGACAGTCACGTCTCAGTTCAGCGATTTCCTCCATCCACCAATAAACAGAGCTATTATTTTTTTCGCTGTCATAGTCGGCATCGTTTTGTTACAAGCTTGATCAAATCGACGCATTTCAGCTCTCACCATGTGTCTGGCGCTTTTAAGGGTTAAGTCTCCGTGGGAATGTGCATCAACGGTGGCGATTAGCACTTCGCGATGAAGTTTTGATACTTTTCACTTCCGGATGCCAATTGTCCTTATATTTGCCTCAGGTGCTCCCTTATGTTCTACTCTGAACGAAATATATAGGTGCTCGCTGCCTGTGAAGTTTTCGAGGACCTTCCATGTCTTTACTAGTGCAGAAATGCGGTCAGATACGAGCGTGATATCTCGTGTTGTTTCTTAACAACCGGGCTTTCTAAATGTGGTTACTCCTCCAGTATCTATGATCGTCAATCTGAGAATGGCCGCATATCCAGAACCCTCCTGTCTCTTGAATTCATTCTTGGCATACCCCACTCGATGGCTTTGGAGCTGAAATCCCCGGCAATGATTACCGATCCCCCGATTTCGCGAAACGTATCCTCAATGTCATCTAGTTTGTTTCGGAATTCTTCGATGTTATCGCTGGGCGGTAGATAGCAGCTTATAATTGTGGTTTGATGAATGCGCGTCCACACAAAGCCATTACCGCTCCCGCATCCTGGCGGGAGCCACAGCGTCGCAGTACCGATGTGGTCTTCCAACCAGTTGCCGGTGTGTTTTTGTCTGTATTGCTCACTGATTGTAACAACGTCTGTGTTCTTTTCTAATATCTGTTGTGATAGGAGCGCGTTTGCGGTCTTGCTTCTGTTCATCTTTCCTTGCAGTATGTTCTTTTTACGTTTTGACTTTTATAATATTGTATATACCGCGCATCTTCCCAATCCCGGTAAATTATTAGTCGAGCTGTGATTAACTTCAGAGCACAAACAGCATTTTTGGTTTTGGTACATTCTTTGAGCTTATGACCTGATTCGCCGCATCTAATGTAGAAACCCTGACCCCTTCTGTCGGGCTTTTACAAATCCATGTTAGGTGCCCTGGCCGGAGCACTTGAAGCAACGCTTGATACTTATCTGGGTCGCATTCTGCAGTTCACCCAGCCAATTTTTATTCGTGACATATTGGGAGAATGTCAGGGTTCTCCTATGTTAAAATCACGTAAGCGCGAACCTGATCTCTGCTGTTTGGTTCTGACAAGTTTACGCATATCTCTTCCGTGGCTATAGTGAGGGTCGTCTTTAGAGCCCTACTACTTCCGCTTTTGTAGTAAGAGAAACTGAGTCTCGTATCTCTACCGTAGTTTTCAATTTAAGGTCTGTAATACCTTCCGATCTCTGTAGAGTGGCTTTTAGTACCTCGCAGAAGGTGGGCTTGATCTGCTCACTTTTTTCTAGCCAATCGGTATTGCTCCCGCTCTTGCTTTACGAACGGCTTTTATTTTGGCTTCAGCGTCGGCAGGCTTTCTTTTGCTACGGAGGTTTCATATAAGTAACTCCCTCATAGGGCATTCAGTCTTTAGTTAAGCGTATCAATATAAGTTATGTTGCTATTATTTTGTGACTTTTATTATAACGGAAGGAGATCTGTGGTTTCATTAAGAATTGTTTGAATGCAAGCCATAAAGAAAAACTGAAGTGTAGAAAAGCCAAATTAAAAAATATACCTGGATTAAAATTAAGCGTACTCTAAAATTTTAAAACCCTTAAAACAATAATCCATCTAAACAAGCACATATGAATAAATACACATTAAATAATACATATGTAATATATATAAGTTAACACCAGCACGCGGGCATCCAGCCAAAACTATATTCCCACCAATATTGCTGACGAAGCGTTTACAGGTTTGCGCGTGACAGCAACAGCGAAACTGTAAAATTGCCGAAAGTTAATACAAGTAAACGCGAATTATATTTTCTAATTCTTCTTATTTTAAATTAAAAGACAAGACATTATTTTATTTAATACTTTATTTAAAGGAAATCAACCGTTTTGATTGATGCGAATCTTAAGACTAACAGGCTTACAAAAATTCTTTTATTTATATGTTAGATTTGAATTTCTTTGTTTCATGTATTTCTTATCAATATTTGATTTTACAGAATACTTCTTTGTTCCATTTATTGATTATCTTAAACTAATATAAATCCTAAGACATGACTACATTTAATTCTTCTTATCTCTATTTAGTAAAACAAACAATGATTCATATTTGTTAAATATATTTCTTATCTCTAATGACACTTGTTTTTAAATGTAATATACGATTATCGCAAAAAGAGAAATGCAACACCGTTGTCAAAGGATTCTCCTGAATCTTATGATTTGTTATATTTTACACCATATTTTTCTTTAATGGCTTCTAGCTCCACATCCTTAGTTGTGTTTTCAATTTTATTGAGAATCTAAATTTTATTATTATTTTTTCTTAGATACAATGTCACAAGAATTATTACAATGCTTACAAAAAAGAAACTGCTTATTCCATAAGAAACATTTCTATGATATTTAAATTCTTTTATTTCTTTATTATTTTCAAAATTTTCCAATAAAACTTTTACAAACTTAATTTCTTTTTGTGTTATTTGCGTTGTTTACTAGAATGTAATATTTCCCTTTTACAATTTCTCTTTTTTTTCAAGAACGCACTATTTTATTGTTATTTTACAGTTATATACAGATATTAAGTAATTTTGGTTAAGTGCCATTTTCCTGTCGTCACAATTAAAGTTTCATCGTCCACGGTTAGGATCTGCAATTTTTTGTTATACTTTAACATACAATTTTGATAATATACACAATTTTAACTTTTTTCAAATCTGTTTCCTCTTCATAAGCATATACGCTATTTGCTATTTGCACAACATGCTCAATATTACTATTTATTTCCATGAGCTCTTTGTTTGGTATTGGCACTATAGCTTCTACATAGGTTTTAATAAAATTTGTTTTTTTTTTAGATTTTTCGTATTTCATTATTAGTAATTTTAGCTTCTAAAAATCAATATTGTAAATTTCTCTTTCATTTGTCGTCAATATACTACATAGGGTGTAAAATCTTATGTCTAGCCGCTGATACATATGTTATCTTGAATTTGATTAAGACTATTTTCCAGGTATCTGATTTCTTGAATTTGGTCTAAGTGTAGCAAATATCTCACAATTTCGCTGTTCCTGGGTTTAATTTCCTGTTTTTTTTTTCTATCTTCTTTGTAGGTTTAAACTGTCATTAAGGTGTAGATTTATTTGGTTTTGTTTGTTAACTGTTTCAATAGCATTGTGATTATTTTCGTTAGTAATTTATAAATGCTGTAAAGTTTCTTGACTGTCATTGTCGTCCATGGTAACAAATAGCCATATATTTGTTGTCCCAACAATATTTAAAAGTCCTCATATTTATTTAAAATTCAAAGGCGATGGTATAAATGATTTAACATTGTCTTTAAGTATCTAGTTCAATTGTATTTCTTTGAGCAATAATCTTTATGGAGAATGTCTAAATTTTTAATATTGGATTCGATTTGGGAGATTATTATATTTATTTCGGTTGGGTCTATTAAAAGTATTGCGGTGATTGTTTCGTTTATTATTTCCACTTCTCTTAATTTAATTTGAGTGTGACCTGTTCCTTCCAATATTTTGTTCACCTACAACGTCTCCTGAGTCTTTGTTATCAACATCGCTATTGCCAGCACGAATGTAAACACCTGAACATTTATGTGACTTTTTAATATTGGAGGTATGGATATTTTTCAATTTCCTTATTATAAATTTAGGTTCTTTTTTGTGCCTCAAACTTTTGTATTTTTTTATAAATCCTTTCATTCGATTCTCTGAATAGTTTTCTTGTTTTTGGTTTTGTTTATAAAATGTGGTTAACTTTGATCTTTCAACATCAAATCTTGTGATCCACTTTGTGATTTTGGCTTTTTTTAAATATGCGACCATGGTGTGTGATATTTTAGAATAGTCTTTTATAAATTTTGGGTAGGAACCTGTTATTCCTAAAAAGATTTAATTTGCTTTTGTGTTGTCGGAAATTTTAATTTTGAATTATCAGGTCAGTGCGTATTTTACCCATAATTTCACTTTTGTACGATTTCTGCATTCAAAAAATTATTCGCGGAATGTAACGGAACTATTTATATTTTATGTGATATATTGTGCACTCAACAAATGATTTTAATCGCGGATAAAAGCAGGTGTTGTTAAAAAATAAAATGGAATCTTCGAACGCGTGTAAGAGGCATATTTTGTATTTTTTTATAAAAGTGGTAAAAATGCAACAACTGCTGCTGCAGAAGAACTGCGCAAAAGTGGTTTTCAAAATTCCGAAGTGGTAACTGCGACGTGGAGGATGCCCCGCGCGCTGGTCGTCCCGAAGACTTTAACTCCGACGCCTTGCTCGAGCTCGTGGAAGCTGAGCCAAATTTGACAGTCGATTTGATAGCTAAGAGGTTACCTAAATTCATCGCATGGAACAGTTCACAGGCACGTGGTTCAGTTGGGAAAGGTTTCAAAGCTGGGAACATGGGTTTCGCATAGACTTTCCGTTGCCAACCTTCAGCAGAGAGTGAATGTGTGTTCTCAGCTGCTGCAACGGCTTGAAAATGAAAGTTTTTTGAACCGCGTCGTTACTGGTGAAGAAAAATGGGTCCTTTACAATAATCCTGTTCGCAAACGCCAATGGTTAGATAAAGAAGAAACGCCTGAACCGACCCCTAGAGATGGCCTTCACCCCAAGAAGATTCTCCTGTCTGTTTGGTGGGATATGGCCGGCATTTTTTATTATGAACTCCTGTAACCAAACCAGACGATAACTGCTGATTATTATTCCCATCAGCTATCAAACCTGAATGAAGCACTTAACAAAAATCGACCGTCTTTAGTGAATAGACGCAAAGTTTTGTTTCACCACAACAACGCAAGACCTTATACCGCAAGGCAAACATTAGGCAAGCTGAACGAGCTCAGATGGGTACGTTCTCATGCAGCCGGTTCTACGTTACCGGAATGACTCGACCTGCGCACCACCCGTGAGTGGACAACTGCCTACGTTGCCCCCTGCTGCAGAGCTCTGCACCCGCTACCGCCTCCGGAGGCGTGGCCGCCCACCCCCATCAGGCCGAAACAACCACAGCGGATTGCGCAGCAGGTCCAACGTAGACAACCCCACGCGTCCCTCATCCCCCGAGTTACACAGACTTTACCGAGAAGCTTCAAGCTCCTACAATTTAACTGCAACGGACTCGTCGAGTCCGAGTAAGGTCGACGAGATAGTTGACTTTATGAGCCGGCACAGTATTAAAATAACTGCGGTACAGGAAACCAAGCTGCACGCTAGGTCATCTCTGATCACCAGGGATGGCTATAACGTGCACAGACACGATCACGAGCGAGACAATGGTGGTGGCCTAGCGTTTATAGTCCACCATACAGTGCAGTATCGTCTCATCGATGAAGGCATCGACCACAGGGACAGCACCTAAGAATGTCAAGGCATAGCTGTCCGGACAGGCGATTCCGAGCTCGAAATATTAAACGTTTATATACCCCCTGCCACTTGCTGCCCGGCAGGATCTCACCCTGATATAGGTGCGCTCATCAGAGGTGAAAACCGATTGGTTGTAGGTGACTTCAATGCGCATCACGATCTTTGGCATTCAAGCCTGCCAAATGATCGTAGGGGACAGGAACTGGCAGAGCAGATAGACGATTCGACTTTCAGCACTGTGAACGACGACGCCCTCACCAGGGTAGTGGACAATTGCAGCAGCTCGCCTGACCTAACAATAGCTAGCGCGGGTCTGATAAATAGCATAACGTGGCGACCTACGCTATCGCTTGCATCAGACCACTTGCCCATTATCGTCTCGATTGAGAGACCTGCTGACTTTGCTTCCGCGAATCACTGGTCCTATTTTAACTCTAAAAAAGCTAATTGGGCCGGCTTCACGGAATTCACCGAGGACACCTTCGCCGCTCTTCCCATCCCCACTGATGCGCGCGTAGGCGAACGCGCATTCCGCAAGGTGCTCACAGTTGCTGCGGCTCGCTTCATTCCAGCTGGAAGTTTTAAAGACATTCGTCCCCATTTCCCAGCCGAAGCAGCCAGCTAGCAAACGAGCGCGACCACCTAGGCCTGGCCGATCCCGGGGGTCCCCGCATAAGGGATCGCAATTTGGAGATCCGGCAACTGGTAAATCAACACAAGCGGACTAAATGGGTTGAGCACCTGAAAACCTGTTAACTCACCTTTGGGGTGAGTAAGCTCTGGTCCACCGTTAGGTCCCTGTCGAACCCCACGCAGCACAACGACAAGGTGGCTATCACCTTCAGCGGTTGCACTTCATCGGACCCAAAGAGATGCGCGAGCTATTTTAGTCGGCTTTTTATACTGCATCCTCCGGTCGACAGAACCAAACGTCGTGCTACCAGAAGGCTGCACAAACTGACGAACGAAAGTGCGCCACTTACTTTCTCCGGTAATGAGGTTCAGGGTCGACCATCAACAAGTCGAAATCATCGAAAGCCATTGGCCCTGACGGTTTAAACGCGCTGATGCTGAAGCATCTGGGATTAGGATTCCTCATAAGGGTCTTCAATCTGTCCCTGGCCACTCTCATCATCCCTGACAAGTGGAAAGCAGGGAGAGTGGTCCCACTACTGAAACCTGGGAAACCCGCCAACCAAGGGGAATCTTATCGGCCGATAACTCTCCTTTCCCCAGTAGTGAGGACACTTGAAGCCCTCCTACTCCCTCTCTTCACGAAACACCTGGCCCCAGCCCCACATCAGCACGGCTTCCGAGGAATGCATAGCACCACCACTGCGATCACCGCCATAAACGCCCAGATAAACCGCGGGCTTAACCAAAACCGCTCTCTTAGTAGCGTTGGACCTGAAGAAGGCTTTCGACACAGTCAGCCATTACACGCTATTAGATGATATTTATCAGTAGACACTCCCGCTGGGCCGAAGAGGTGGTCCGCAAACTACCTGAGCGGTCGGCACTTGTCAGTGATTTTTCGAGATCAAACATCAAAGCAGAGGAAGATTAAGCAAGGTGTACCGCAGGGTGGTGTCCTTTCTCCCTTGCTTTTCAACTCCTACATCTCGAAGCTCCCCCCACCACCAGCGGGAGTTTCCCTGATCTCATACGCTGATGACTGCACGATAATGGCGTCGGGCAATGACATTGATGGCGTGTGTTCCAAAGTGAACTACTACCTCACCGACCTTTCTCACTTTTTCTCTGCGAGGAATCTCCCACTTTCCCCCACCAAGTTCACGGCGACCTTCTTTACCACCTGGACAAAGGAGGTCAAGCTGTCCCTTAAGGTAAAAGACGACGACACACCAATTCCGACGATAAACAATCCCAAAATTTTGGGTGTAACCTTTGACAGCTTGCTCTCCTTCTCTGCGCACACAACCGCAATTGCCACTGAAGTCCAAAATCGCAACGAGGTTCTCAAATCGCTTGCCGGCAGCAATTGGGGCAAAGACAAAGATCTGTTGCTTTCGACATTTAAGGTAATTGGTCGGCCAGCTCTGAACTATGCTGCGCCTGTCTGGTCGCCTAGAACTAGTGACACGCAGTGGATAAAGCTACAGACATGTCAAAATACCGCCATTCGGACAGCGACCGGTTGCCTCCTGATGTTCCCCATTCAGCACCTGCATAACGAGGCACAAATGCGCCCAGTAGTGGAGCATATCAAACTGCTCAGCAAGCAATTCCTGCTTGGATGTTACCGCAGGTTTCACCTCTGCAGACACCTGCCTGAGCCTGAGCCGCCTCCCAGGCACGTCAGGAGACACCTTTTAGACTTCTTCTTCTTCTCCTTAATTGGCGCGATAACCGCTTACGCGATTTTGACCGAGTTTAACAAAGCGCGCCCGTCGTTTCTTTCTCGTGCTAACCAGCGCCAATTGGACACACCAAGTGAAGCCAAGTCCTTTTCCAGCTGATCTTTCCAACGCAGATGAGGCTTTCCTCTTCCTCTGCTACCACCAGCTGGTACCGCATCGAATACTTTCAAAGTCGGAGCGTTTGTATCCATTCGGACGACATGACCCAGCCAACGAAGCCGCTGGATCTTTATTCGCTGCGCTATGTCTATGTCGTTGTAAAGCTCATACAGCTCATCGTTCCATTGCCTGCGATATTCGCCGTTGCCAACGTGCAAAGGTCCAAAAATCTTACGCAGAATCTTTCTCTCAAACACTCCAAGCGTCGCTTCATCGGATGTTGTCATCGTCCAAGCTTCTGCGCCATACGTTAGGACGGGCATGATGAGAGTCTTGTAGAGTGTTAGTTTTGTTCGTCGAGAGAGGACTCTACTGCTCAGTTGCCTACTTAGTCCAAAGTAGCACTTGTTGGCAAGAGAGATTCTACGTTGGATTTCAAGGCTGACATTGTTATCGGTGTTAATGCTGGTTCCTAAATAAACGAAGTCTTTTACAACGTCGAAATTATTACTGTCTGACGTGGGGGCCGATACGCGAGTGCGCCGACTGTTTGTTTGAAGACAGGAGGTACTTCGTTTTGTCCTCGTTCACCACCAAACCCATTCGCTTTGCCTCTTTATCCAGTTTGGAGAAGGCTGAACTAACAGCGCCGTTGTTAAGGCCGTTGATATCGATATCATCGGCATACGCCAAGAATTGTACGCTCTTATAAAATATTGTGCCTGAGCGATTAAGCTCTTCGTCTCGTACGATGCTCTCCAACATCAGGTTAAAGAAGTCACACGACAGCGAGTCACCCTGTCTGAAACCTCGTTTGGTATCAAACGGCTCGGAGAGGTCCTTCCCAATTCTGACGGCGCTGCTGGTGTTGAGCAACGTCATCTTACATAGCCGTATTAGTTTTGCGGGGATACCAAATTCAGACATCGCGGCATACAGGTAACTCCTTTCCGTACTGTCGAATGCAGCTTTGAAGTCGACGAAAAGATGGTGTGTGTCGATTCTCCTTTCATGGGTCTTTTCCAAGATTTGGCGTATTGTGAATATTTGGTCGATGGTAGACTTTCCAGGTTTGAAGCCACACTGATAAGGTCCAATCAGTTGGTTGACGGTGGCCTTCAGCCTTTCACACAATATGCTCGCTAGAACCTTATAGGCGATATTTAGAAGACTAATCCCGCGGTAATTGGCACAAATTGCAGGATCGCCCTTCTTATGGATTGGGCAGAGCATACTTGAATTCCAATCGGCAGGCATGCTTTCATCCGGCCATATTTTGCATATAACCTGATGCATGCACCTTACCAGCTCCTCACCGCCATGTTTGAATAGCTCAGCCGGCAGTTCGTCGGCGCCCGCGGCTTTGTTGTTCTTTAGCAGTGATATTGCTATTCTCACATCGTCATGGTCAGGTAACGGAATGATAATTCCGTCGTCTACGATTGGGGTATCGGGATCTTCACATTCTCTATGACATGCGCAGCTGTCACTGTTTAACAGGTTCGAGAAGTGTTCCCTCCATAATTTAAGATTGCTCTGTACGTCAGTCACCAGATCGCCGTCTTTGTTCTTACAGGAAAACGCCCCGGTCTTAAAACCTTCTGTAAGCCGCCGAACTTTCTGGTAGAATTTTAGGGCGTTGTTCCTATTGGCCAGCATCTCAAGCTCCTCGCACTCACGTATTTTGGCCTCTCGTTTCTTCTGTCGGATAATACGTCTCTCTTCCTTGTTCAGCTCTTTGTAGCGATCCCACGTGGCTCGCGTTGCGCCCGATCGCAGCGTGGCTCTATAGGCGGCATCGTTTTTTTCTGCGGCAGCATGACATTCCTCGTCGTACCAATTGTTTTTTCGGGCTCGCCGGAATCCGATTTCTTCTTCGGCGGCGGTACGTAGGGAACGAGAAATGTTGCTCCATTGCTCGCGCATGCCGGTTTTTTGGGCAGTGCTTTCCGAGAGCAGGAGTGAGAGTCGAGTGGCGAATCTTCTGGCTGTCTGTTGTGATTGCAGCTTTTCGATGTCGAACATTCTTTGCGTAGGTAGATGTACGTTTTTTGCTGCACAGAGGCGGGTGTGCAGTTTGGCTGCAACAAAGTAACGATCCGAGTCGATGTTGGGTCCTCGGATCAGACGTACATCTAATACACTAGAAGCGTGTCTTCCATCTATCACAACATGATCGATCTGGTTTCGCGTTTTTAGATCAGGAGACAGCCAGGTAGCTTGGTGTGTCTTTTTATGCTGGAATCTGGTGCTGCAGAGCCCGTACTTATGAAACTCGCGACTGCAATTTTTGTGTTGAAGCTCCGCATCACTTGCTGATTCACCGACCGCTCTTCAATTATGGGCATAGACAGTTCCTTGGCGAGCTGGCGAAGAAATCTCTTAGGCTCCGCGTTGGTGCATCTGATGTTGGGATTATTTTCATAATAATTAATGATTAATATAATAATATATGATGTGCGCTGCCAATGCTGTCAAATTAATCATATTGAAGAACAGGGACAACGGCCAACGCTTTGCCATCCTTTGACAAGTATATTCTCTAAGCAGTTGGTCCATCAAGTCCACTCCTCATTTTGTCTTGTTATAAAACTCGATCATTTCTGGTTTGCCGCTTTCGCCAATGTGATCATCGTCATGCATTGATGATCGTAACATAACTGCCTTTTTTTTCGGCACATAGGAGCATATGGATATGTTGGGTCTAAAACAGAATGTACTTGACCTCACTGCACGATCTTTGTGTGCCAACATCTCCTTTGGTATGTAGGGCTTATTTTTCCGCAGAGTTCCAACTGCCGTCAAATTCATGAATGACAAGCTTTCCAGTAGATTTAGGGATGTAAAAAAATTGTCCTTCACCACGCGTTCACCCTGGTTAGTTTCCCGTCCCGTAGGTGTTTGGCCAGTATATATTTGTCCATACAGTGGATATGCGTTTTTGCCATCACATACCCACCACACTTTGATGCCATATTTTGCCGGTTTCGATGGGATGTATTGCGTGAAACGGGTGCGGCCACGATATGGAAAGAGCTGCTCGTCTAACGTTAGATATTCACTTGGCTTATATGACTGCTCAAAGTTGTAGTTCATCATGGTCCACAATTCGAATATTGGTGCAGCTTTGTCAGTTACCAAACGTTGTGCCCATGTGTTGCCATCGTCAAACCTTATAAACCGCAGTATGGCCTGAAAGCGGTTAATGCCCATTGACGCACGATATAATGGACAATTTTCCACCGACCATAAGTCCGGCGCACATTCGGTATTGCTGCGGTTAGCGCCAGTCATAATAAGCACTCCAATGAACGCATACATTTCGCTCAAAGTAACCTTTTTCCATGTTTTTAGTTCCGCCTCTGGATGTTTTGCGTTTAATTCCGCATATGTAGCTTCTGCTTTTTTGTTGGTGCAGCGTACTATAATATCCACCATTTACGGAGTCATAAAACATTTATATGTATTGACTATTGACACCATAGTAGTTAATCTTGCGGGCCCACTTCGCTGTCGCAAAATATTTTGTTGCCTAGTTTGGCGTGCAAGTCGTAGCTGTGAGCTCCATATGGTACCATCATGTGCTACGAATTCAGCTGCACGCAAATTTATCTCCTCAGAATCATCTGCAGCATCGGATTCATTGTCAGATTCTTCGTAATCAGCCTCATCTACTTGGGCATTGTCAATTGTGTAATCAGGGTCTTCTACATCCGATTCAACCACGCCATCTGTTACTGCTACTTGTTCGCTTTCATCCCCTTCAGGGTCGGAAAATTCAAATAATTCATCATCTGAGATTTCATCAAACAGGTTTTGTATGTACTGCTCTTTTTCAGCGTCAGATAATCTACATAAAAATAATTAATTTTTATTCCATTTATGAAATTATATTTGAGTTATTTGTATTTACCGCATATATTGATTCGAAGACAAATATTCCATGTTCCTTCTGCTATCCATGTTGTAATATTTTAATTTTTTTCTGACTTGTTTCACAAGTATAAAAACTTGTTTCACAAATATAAATCAACTTCACACTTCAAAAGAACGCTTTATAATGAATATAAACTCGCAAAACTGCCGTTTATATAGCTGCAACCCTTAAGTTTCTGGAAGCATTTCTTACCTGCCAGGTAGTTGGATTATATCAAATGTTGTTTGTCAGCAAATTTTTGGCAAGGGTACAATATAATGTCTTCTTCTAAATAATTAAGAGTGCGCGAAAAAGGTTGTATTCTAAAAATTCTAACAACAATAGAAATTATTGACTTCTTAGAAATAACTTAGAATGCGCGCAATTGTTAGAAGCAGGCTACAAATATCCCTACTAATATTATAAATGTGAATGTAAGTTTGTTTGTTACGCTTTCACGCAAAAACTACTTAACCGATTATTATGAAACTTTGTACACATGTTTTTGGAGGTGTTAGAAGTAATATAGGATACTCTATATATATATAAATTCCGCCGTTTTTCGCGTTGTGATGAACTTTACGGAGAATGGCTCAACCGATTTTAACCAAATTTTGCCACATTAAAGAGACACATGTGGAGAAGGTTTTTGTTTTAAAATTTTAAGAATCGGATGCCAGGGTCTCGGGGGATAGGCCAAAACGTGGACCCAGGTAACCCTAGGATGTGTTTGTACAATATGGATATCAAATGGAAGCTTTTGGTGAATGCTTTAGTACAGAGTATTTTTCATGCCGCTCCGTGGCTGGGATCTCGAGATATAGGTCAAAACGTGGACCCGGGTAACCTTTGGTTGTGTATGTACAATATGGGTATCAAATGAAAGCTGTTGATAAGTGCTTTAATACGGGGTAATTTTCGTACCTTTTGATGACTAGGGTCTCGAAATATATGCCAAAACGTGGACCCGCCGTGTCTTTGCACCGAATTAAACGAAACTTACACACATTGTTAAGTAAGTATTGAAAATGGGTTTCGTAAAGTTTGGTTGTAATTCGGAACACCGGCAACGCGTACAGCGTTCTTTTGAACCAGCCATAATGTCGTTTACTTTTTTTACGCTTGAGGCGGAACTGAACTGTCAAATTGATAGGGTGAGCTACAATGTATCAATATTTCCTTCTGATTTGGACGCCATAAGGAGAAGACGTAAGTGCAAAGTGTAAACATTTTTTGTGAATTTTTTTGGAGTGGATTTTGGAACAGTGAATAATTTCTTACGAAATTTGAGAATTTAATGTGAAATCCGAATGTTCAAATAAAATTATGTTTTGTGGATTTATTTTTTCGGTTCATATGCGATAAGCTACAATACACCATGAGTAAAAAAAATGGTAAAAAAAATGAAAAAACAAAAGAAATTGTTAAAGCATGCAAAAGAAGAGCACGAAAAATGCGTAACTTTGATGAAAAAACTAATAGTCTTATCATGCAAATTGTCAACAATTTTCAGAAGAAAAGAGATGATTTAAGAAAATCACAACAAAATAAAATAATACTGACCATGTTGACTTGGGCTTTTAAACACATATGCATCGAAAATATGATCCACAAAATTGAAAAAAAAACATGTTTTAAAATCTCAGAATACCATAATTACAATCATGTTTATTACAGTATAAATGCCAAGGCAATCACGTAATCATATTGGTCGTTCGACAAATAATAATAGGCGCATGAGAAATGCCCGGAATAACGCGACATCAGAAGAAAGTCAAGAACAAAATGAAGTAGTCAAACGATTGATGAATAATGTTATCCAAGCAACTATTTTAATTGGCAGATTCAAGAATGAAGACGTTCTAATACCAAGAATTCCAATGATTCCACCTGAATTGCCATTTGAATTCAAGCGTTTGCAACTGCCCATTCGTTTAGCATTTACAATAACTATCAATAAATCACAAGGGCTAACTTTAGAAATATGCGGGATGAATTTAGAAGAACCAGTATTCACCCATGGTCAACTATACGTTGGCTGTTCACGTGTTGGGAAGCCATCAACATTATATATTTACTCAAAAACAAATAGAAAAACAAAAAATATTGTTTATGCCAAAGCGCTTGAATAAAGAATAAAGAAATAAATAATATGAAAACCATATCTTTTCTGTTCTAAACCGTATCTATTCTATTTTAGTGTGCCCAGCGAAGCGGGACGGGTTTGCTAGTATGTTTATAATTACTTAAAATGTTCGTAAGACAGTCAGCTAAAAAAATAACTTGTTTCTCAGAAAAAATGAGAAAAAACGGGTAAAACAGGCTACTGGCCACACCTATACCCGGGTATAAAAAGTCGTAGTAAAAGTTGGGTATAAGTCCTAGGGTTAAAAATAGAGAAAAAAAAATTAAGCATATAGAAAATCGTTACGGAGCTGTGCTTCAAACTCACCGGTTCATCAATTGTTTCCCACCGTTACATAGAACATCGTGGGAAATAGGAATGACTTGCAACTGCGTGGCCTACCAAAAGGAAGTGGAAGCTGGAAATAAACCAACAAGTTACACAGGTATTGAATGCGAAAAATTGAAGCAAGAAACTGGCTTTATGATTGACCGAAATTATTACAGTTGCTAAGAATCGTCACAAGGGCTTCAATTATTGGCATCTCGTGCATCCACTTCTTATTATACGCAAATAAACCACGTATAAATTAGTACATATTTATATAAATATATTACATGTACATATTTCGGGATTTTTACAAACGAAAAAAATCAAACGAAATTCCGGTTTCTTAATTCAGGCGTAATATTTTCAGTATACATATTTCCAAAAAACAAAAAAAAAAGACTCAATTGTTCGCTGTTTATTTTCATTGGCTCTGGTCAAGTTTCAGTTATTATAAACGGTGGTTACGTTTCAAGGGCCGGTGTTGATTTTGAATAAATAATTTTTTTTAGGAAATTACTGTAATTTCTCTTTATTATGATAATACTGGTATGGCTCAATTACGTGTGAAACAAAATATTGGCCAAATGGCTGCCGCGGCCTCGGCAGCACACCTCCATCCTATGGTCGATGACACTGAGGCACAATTGAGGTTCTATGCCGTTTATGTGCCGAATTATCCCATCCTTTAGCTCTTGAATTGTTGCTGGCTTATAAGCGTACACTTTTTCATTCAAATAACCCCAAAGAAAGAAGTTCACGGTGTCGTTGACGTTTAGGTGTGGTTCACATTCAACATCGGCCCTTGAAATTTAACAACCCTTTATATTTCAGCATTTATCGCTTTCGATTTGTGCTGAAAAACTTCCAGAACCGTTTTTGTTTTACAACATCCGCAGGCTAAAGCAGCGACCTACAAACTCAAAACACGAGTAAGCCAAAGTCGGCTATTTTAAGTTTCTCTCCAAGCAAGGAGATGACGGACTAAAAAGTCTTTAAAAAAAAGTCTTACCAAAAAAGCATAGTGCGCATAAAAACGGGTATCCTTGAAAATACCATGTCGCTAGATCCAATCGAATTGGAGGGCCGACTCGACATATTGAACACCAACAGCAAAAAAACGTATCAAGTGTCAATCGAAAATTGAGGAAATCGACGGAGGAGACATTTCCCGTGGAGAGTTAGAGGACTTAATTGTAGAAACAAAGTCCATTATAAAATTCATTCTGGCGAGAAATAAATTGCCAAATATCTTTTATTGCACCGCACAACTCGCGACTACCAAAAATTTCGTTACCTAAATTCAAAGGAGAATATTCCGAATTCAAAAACTTTTTGAGAGTTTAGTTTTTCCCACAATCCCGGATATTGAAAAATTTAGTCATTTAGTGTCATGTCTATCCGGTGAAGCCTTGGGTAAACTGTCAATAGAAAACTATCCAAAGGCGTTGGCAAGTTTAAGAAAGGTTTATGACAATAAATGTCTGATGTTTTCTAATATAGTGTTAAAACCATTTGAATTGTCAAAAATTCAAAGTCCTTCTGCGACGTCTTTGCGATCAATGACTGATACAGTGTCTGCAGTATATGACTCCCTTTTATAGCTGGCGCTGACGATAAACTGATTTCAAATACGATGTTGATTCACATGGTCATGTTGAAGGTTGATCCCACAACTCGGTCAAAGTGGGAGGATCACCTTGACTATGATAAGCTGCCGCGTCGGGCTGAGTGTGAAGCTATGCTCAATAAGAAATACCAGCATTTATCAGCTGAAGAAGCTTCCCAAAAAAGGCCAAACAAAGGACAAATTCCAAACTGCCGCTTGCCTTCACTGTGGTTCTAAGGACCATTGTTTAATAGCTTGCCCAAAATTCTAAGCGCTTACTGCACTTAAAAGATTCGAATTCGCTAAATCCTTTTCCCTCTGCACAAATTGCTTGCGCAAGGGACATACGGTCTCCGATCGCATCGCAGCATGTTGCATCAATATCCGATTTCCTTTGCGACCGAACCGCAACCTTCGACGTCACAGGCCATGCATATTAGCTGCCTGCCTGGCCGAGTCACATTACCTACAGCCGTAGTTAATATAAAGACCAGCTCCGGTGTTTACGTGCAAGCGCGAGCTCTGCACAATTTCGGCTGGATAATTTCAGTAAAGTGTGCTTCAAATAATAGCTTCAGTGCCCAAGTAAGAAGAAAGTGTTGCTAGCATTGATGTTATAATCCGAAACTTCTATGAATTGGAAAAATACCTGCACAAGTAAAGTCCACACAGCTGACTCCAGAGCAGGCTAAATGTGAGGAATTTTTTTCGAAAACCACACAGGTTTTACCATGTGAAAGGCTTCAAGTCAGACTGCCTTTCAAAACCGACCGTAAATTACTCAGTCATTCGTATGAAACCGCAGCTCGGCGGTTTCAGGCGCTGGAATGAAGGACACTGAAAGATCCAGTACTTCGTAAAAATTACCTGGACTTCATACAAGAGTATCTCGAATTGGGGAGTATGAGTCCAACAAATAATCGACTCCCGAGTGAGCCACACTATCTTCTTCCGCACCTGTGTGAGTTAAGACCGCAGAGCACAACTACCAAGTTGCGCGTAGTTTTTGATGCTTCGAGTCGCACATCAACGCAAGTTGCGTTGAATGAAACCTTGATGGTCGGACCGATGGTTCAAGAATAAATATGCCATGACTGCCGCAATCACGAAGATGGATCGCCAAATCTTGGTGCACGAAGACGATAGGAACTTCCCCCTCATAGTGTGAAGACAGGATTCATCGGAGCAATTGCAAATTTTTCGACTAAACACCGTGACATACGGCACTGCGCCTACACCATTTCTCGCCACACGGTGTCTGCAAATGCTAAGCGACACAAATAAAGCCAAATATCTACTCGTCGACGACCTATTAACAGGATCCGACAGTATAGAAAATCTCACCCAGATACAACGGGAAGTAAACACAATTTTAGGCATACCTGAAATTAGCAAAGTGGCTTTCCAATCATACAAACTCATCGAATAGTGAGAGTCTCCAAAAACTATTGAATCTCAGCGATACTGACTCTACCAAAACGCTGGGAAACCACTGACAGCAGAAATATGACATTTTTCGATTCATTCTGGAAGATCATTTCACCGTAGGATGAAATAAGTCGATTCCATTGCGGCTTTACACTAGCTGGTAAAACTTTAAAACCAATTTGTTGCAGTTTCCATTAATTAGTGTTCCTAGGTATGTAAATCCAGACTCGAGTGCTAGCTGCTAAATTCATGGCTTTTCCGATGTTTCAATAAGAGCGTATTGCGGCTGCGTATATATAAGTAGCCAATCCGCTAGTGGTACGAAATGCACACTGCTTACTTCAAAGTCTAGAGTGTCTCCACTAAAGACTGAATCTCTTCCCCGTTTAGAGCTCTCGGCAGCCCAGCTTCTTGTCAAATTACGGACGAGAATTTCACCAATGTTGAGTAGACTAATAGAACAAAAAATTTTCTGGACAGACTCCAAAATAGTTCGGCTTCAATGCACATCCATCATCGGCTAAAACACATCCATCGTTGCAAACTTTCGTCGCAAATAGAGTGTCTGAAATTCAAGAGTGGACCCGGAATGTGTTGTGGCGTCATGTGCCCTTAAAACAAAATCCAGAGGATCAAGTGTTTCGGGGTTGTAACGTGGACGAATTGGGTAATTCAGTATGGCTTAGTGCTCCACAGTTCGTCCTAGAAAATCATGCTACATGGTTACAAAATATCAACTACAGTCTTGTACCAGAACAAGAAGCACTCGAGAAAAAAAGGACGCAATTAGGTTAACCGCAATCAATACCAAAACAAATCCACTTCTCGAAATCAATGAAAGGTTCTCATCTCACTGAAAAGGGCTTCGGATTATCGCCTACAGGGTAAGGCACTCGAAGTGTGACCAATTAAAAAGGTCATAAATTTAGTTTGGAAAATTTCTTTTTTCAATTCAAAGTAAAAAATCTGTGAAAATAATGCAAAATAAAGAATCAATTTACTTTTGGTCGATATAACCATATTTTGCCTTGACTATGGCCTTGAGACGGTCCAAACGAATCGCAAGCTGCTCGAATGTGACTTGCAGCGACACTCGCGGACAATGGTTTTTTCAGCGCCTCGAGACTGACCTCTTTTAGTTCGGAACTTAATCTCTAAAATGACTCAAATTCTCGTATGAAAGATCGGTCAAATAAATCCTATCGTTTTGGAAGTTTACGAATTGCTCAATTTGAAAAATTTTCCCGTCAGAAAACACAATGTTCGGAAAACGATCGCTTTCTGCGAAGCGAAGCAACTCCTGCGCTCTCTCAAGTCTGCCTTGTTGCTGCTTTAGTGTGAGATCATGCGCCTCTTGGATCTTGTAAGGCTTGACTTTGAGATCATTTTTCAGTATGTGGGTCAGGTATACGGTCAGATATTTTCAGTTCTTTCACCATTGGATTTGCACTTCGTCGGGGATTTCGCTCAAGTCGCTTCTTAACTTTTTGACCCATTTCACGGGACGTTGCAGTCATTTGATGACCACGTCCTTCACATTTCGCGATGCTACCAGTATCATTGTAACGAGTAATGGTGCGATAAACAAAAATTTTATTTACCTTAAGGTGCTCGAGCTCACGAGCCATCTCTGGTTGTAATTTTCCTGGTAAATATAATGCAATCACACTTTTACGTTTGAAATCCATTACTGATTTTCTTTTTTCGCGCTTACTCTCAGCAAAATGTTTCGGTGGGCTTGTAAACAATACTCTGGACAGTCATTTACCCAACGGGCATCTGTTGCGCGAGCGGTTTGAAGTTGGTTACACTTCGAGGCCGGATCCTGTATATACTCAGATGGCTTCGAAGAATACGAGAGCGAAAAGCAGAATCTGAAATAATACCCACGGCAAAGGAATTACAATTGAGTTTCCTTAAAAAACTGATTCGAGTAGGTGGCCGTTTATTAAACGCGCCGATCCCCTATGATGATAAGTTCCTTTTGCTATTACGCACAAATTTGTACTTTGTGAAGGCATATATCCGGTTCTTACATTTTCGTAATCACCATGCCGGTCCAAAGGCATTAGTAGCGCTTCTGCGAGAAAAAGTATGGATGGTAAATGCTCGAGAAGCCTGTACGTGAACTGTAAGAGAGTATATTCACGGTTTTCGTTATAAGCCAAAATTGCAAGGTCAGATCATGGGCAATCTACCCACCGATAGATTTCGCGCCCAACGGCCCTTCACAATAAGTGGTGTAGATTATTGCAGGCCCATTCATATAACCTTAAAAATTCGCGGTCGCCCTCCCATGATATATATAGTTATCTCTATATATACATATATTGCCATTTTCGTGTGTTTCGCTTCAGAGGCAGTTCACCTAGAACTTGTATCTGATTTAACTGCTGATAAATTTATTTTCGCTCTCAAAAGGTTCATTGGGCGCCGAGATATTGCAGCTAATATGTACTGAGGGAGCTCCGGGAAGCCTTTCTGGAACAGAAGCAGGAGATTCTCCAATACACCGCCGACGAAGGACTCATCTTCGCCTTAATACCTCCATACCCAATGACGGCGAGGAGCTAACGCTGGCGCACTTGCTAATTTGCCACCGGAGAAAGTACCCGACAGCCCCAGCTGCTGCTAAGAGAGATGGCAGCTTTGTTTGCTCTCTCCAGCAACACTTTTGGCGCGCGTGGTCGAAGAGAGCTTCAGCAGCGCAACATATTGGTGCACTCGCAGCCGAACGTCCAGCCACTCCAACTCGTCGTTGTCCACGAAAACAACGTGCCACCGCAAACATTCCCGGAGCGAACGGCAAAATTCGCGTCGCAGACATCGCCAACTAGGTCGGGTGAAGTGAGACGCCCTATCCACAAACTCACAGTGCTATCGGTGAAAAACAAAAATTGCAGGTTGTTGGATTCCTTGGATGGCCGGATTCTGGCAAAACTTAAAATCCATATATTAATTATATTTGCTGTTGTTAACTAAATAGAAATGTTTCAATTATTGCACTAGTTTTTTAATAAATTAATGTAAATTATATTTAAGCATATATAGATAAGTATATAAATACATTACTGTTTCTCGCTTTCCTTACCTTTCGTTATTTACTTTCGGTCATTCACTTTATTTCTACAGCTATACTTTCGGTTCTTCTTATTTCTATTTACCTACATATTTATTCACCTATGCTCTCTCTAACTCTCCACTTAATCTCTTTTCGTTTCCGCTATTCTTTTAATCTTAGTTTTAAGCAGTAATATATGGAATAAAATGAATAACGGCAACCACTTTTGAATGGTGTGCGGTGTTTTAAATCTAAATTCGCACCACTCATAAAAAAAAAATAGTATCTATAAAACCAGTCAAGATTTTTTACCTTCATTCAAAGTTTGAAATATTTTTGTCATGTTTTGTATATTTTCTGATGAAGAAGTACTGAATATTAAGATGTTGTCTAAATAGACAACACATATTTTATTTATACAATTTATTGAATTCATAAGTCGCTGAAAAGTTGAAGGCACATTTTAAGCCCAAATGGCGTTTTTCATAAATTCGGAATGGCCAAAAGGTGTAGAAAAGGCGGTTTTTTCTATCATTTTCGTGTCCTACAATTAGATGAAAATTTTTGGCAAGATCAATAGAAGAGACCTTTGCCCAATTTGTCAAGAATTCCTTCCATATTGGGAATTGGAAATTTATTATTAATAGTAATTGCACTTAGCTTCCGACGTGTTGCTGAGGTGATCCTGCATTAACTGCAATAAACTCTGATAGCAACATTTTTAAAATCTACAAACCCGACGAGCAGCCAGCTGAGGTGGTGCGATAACAACGACCTCTAATAGGCGCATTTTGGTGTTGCCAGATATTTATAATTAAATAAGTTATGAAAAGTTTCCGAACTCCTCCACCAGAAGGTGGCTCGACTAATTCAAACCAATATGAAACATTTATTAATGAACAACCTAAAAAACTGGAAGATATGGAAAAATGTTGTATCGAATTAAAAAATTAAATAGCCCTACTCAAAGCAGAAAACCAAAATCTGAAATCGAATAAAACAATTTCCAAGAAACACGAAATAAATGTAGCGTACGAAACAGATGAAGATGAACTTGCCCGCGAAACGGACTGGATATTAAGAAAGAGACCCAGTAAGAAAAAGAAGGCTGAATTATCACCGGAATTATTACCTGAAGCCCTAGAGCTTACTATCTCGAAGGATCTACCCGACGCGCTCGGCGATCAACCAGAAAAGGGCTCCACGGCCCCCACCAATAATGATATCGGAAGAATGCGAATACCAAAAAATCTATAGTATTGCCAAAAAAGAGACAAAAAAATCGTTCTCTATTAAACTACTCAACAATAACCTATACAAAATTAATGCATCAGACTCCGATGATTTTAGAAAATTAACAAAAACGTTATCTACCATGAATCTTTCATGGTACTCATACGAAAATAAGCAATCTCGACCTATTAAAGTGATGGTGAAAAATTTACATCACTCAAACGATGCAAAAGCAATAGTCGCTGATCTGCAAAACCAAGGATTAAAGGCCACAAACGCCGTCAATAAATTAGAGTGGAAATCAAAAGAACCTTTAGATATGTTTCTTCTCACCTTTGATGAAAGTGAAAGCATTAAAAAAATGTATGAAATAAAAACTATTCTGCACTCCGTAGTTAAGATTGAGGCTGTGAAACAATCGAAACTAATTCCTCAATGTATTATTATTATTATTATTAGAAGGCCATTACGCACTGCGACCAGAGCTGATCTATTGTGAAAGGCCTATTTTGTAACCCTAGAGTTTTAGGCTTTTTAGAAATTTTAGCACAGTTTTGGGTTTGTTGTTCCAAAGATTGCATGGAGATACTACGATACCACCAAGGTGGTGAAGTCTTTGTCTGCCCAACGCAGGACATTCACAAAGCACATGTTCTGAACTTTCTATGTCCATTTCGCAAAAGCGGCAGACATTGGTCTCGGATAGACCAATATTGTTTAGATGGTCCTCAGGCTGCAGTGACCTGTAAGGTATCCGGTTAAAAGACGCAGATCTACTCTGTTTGGTGAGAGAAGTTTGTCAGATATTCCTTTGTTGGGACTTAGGAATAGTTTGGCTTGACGCAGACCGGCACAGTTTAGCCAGTGTGCGGCAAGTTTTCTTTCCTCCCATTTCCTAAGGAATTCATTAATGTGGCCTTTTGTCAGTCCACAGAAAGGCTCAGGACCAGTAAGTTGCATATTTGCTCCTTGTTTTGCAAGGTTGTCAGCCATTTCATTTCCCTCATGTCCTTCATGTCCCGGAATCCAACATAGTGCTACTGTGTTGAGGTTTCCTAACGTGTTTAGGAGGTTTAGGCAATCGTTTACCAATTTAGAGGTGATAGTTGTTGATAGAAGGGCTTTTAGAGCCGCTTGGCTATCTGAAAGTATGTAGATGTGAGTACCTCTCATTTTCCTTCTAAGGCATTCTCTCACACATATTTCAATGGCATGTTTTTCTGCCTGGAATATTGTTGGGTAGGATCCCATCGGAATCGATTTTTTGAATTTGGGCCCATTGATTCCTGCCCCTGTTCTACCATTTTCCAATTTGGACCCATCAGTAAACCATAGCTGGGAGCCAGGTTTGAAAGTGATAGAGTTAGTTCTCCAGTCTGTTCGTTCATTGATTATAACTTGGAAGTTCCTGAAGAGTATTGGTTTGGGTGATAGTATATCATCCCTATGAAGAATGGGACTATGTAGGAAGTCTTCTAAGATCTTTAAATGTCCTTTCATATCCCCACTTTTAAGTTCAGATATACCTTTTAGTCTTAAGGCACTCGAGTGAGCTTCCCTTTCAATTAGAATTGGAAGCGGTGGTATGTTCAGGAGCACACCCAATGCATCCGTGGGACATGTTTTCATAGCCCCTGTAATACCAACACATACCAGGCGATGCAGTTTGCTTAATTCGTTTGCCGCCTTTCTTTGCTTGACCTTGGGCCACCATGCTAAGGATGCATAAGTGACTATGGGTTTTACAATTGTGGTGAATGTCCAGAAGGTCATTCTAGGGCTTAGTCCCCATGTCTTACCAAAAAGCCTTGTACAGGCAAAGAATGCCCTTGTGGCTTTTGAAGTAACTCTCTCAATATGGGAGTTCCACGTAAGCGTTTTGTCAAGACTAACGCCAAGATAGTTCGCTTCTGTCGAGAGTTCAAGTGTTGTTCCATTAAGGGTCGGACATTTGAGATTTATGTTCCTTCTCCTAGTAAACGGTACAAGTGTTGTTTTGGATGGGTTGATGGAGAGCCCTTTTTCCGTGCACCATTTGTTTATTATTGTAAGGGCTTGCTGCATGCGATCCGAAATGGTTTCCTCATGCCAGCCTAACACATAAACTACTAGGTCATCAGCGTAACGCTGAGTGTGAAATCCTAGGTTATTCAGTTTGTGGAAAAGTTCATCTATGACTAGAGTCCACAGAAGAGGAGAAAGTAATGTAAATCATGGCAGTCTTATGGTCATACGCAAAACTATTGCGGCAAACAGCCAAGGTGCGTCAAATGCACTGGAAAACATAAAACAATTGATTGCAATAAGCCTGAAGAAGTACAACCAAAATGCTGCAATTGTGGTGAAGCTCACCCAGCTAGTTATAGAGGCTGTGTTGTTGCTAAGGAGTTGCAAAAGATACGCGATCAAAGATCCGGTAACAAAAAAAGCGATATCAAAAATAAAGATATTAATGCAAAAAAACCAGCTATAAAAGCCACAGAAAACAATCCAAAAATATCTGCACGTAATCCCACTCTTCAAAAAACTGCATCAATAACTAATGGACCAACATACTGTCAAATAGTAAAAGGGAATGATCATTCGGAAGATACAAATATTTTGCATCAAATCCTAGAAAAACTAACAAAACAAAATGAGTTCACGCTAGCACTTGAAAAGCGGCTACTAAAACTTGAAAAAATTTTTGCTCAAGCCCAATAACCAATCTTTTTAAAATTATGCTATGGAATGCAAACGGCTTAATGAAGCATCAAAATGATCTTGAAATAATCCTCAATTCTGAAAAAATCGACATCTTTGATTTCGGAAACTCATTTTACCAAGGAATCATATTTTAGTTTACCAAATTTTGTGACATACCATACAATACATCCAAATAACTGCGCACGTGGAGGTGCTGCAATCATTATAAAAAAAAGCATAAAACATTTTGAAGACGGTAGACTCTCTACAAATGAATTTCAAGCGATAACCATTTCGATTAATTGCGGTAAAAATGTATCACTTGCAGCAGTCTATAGCCCTCCCAGACATAAGACCACATGTGATCAATACCTGCGGCTAATCAATATCCATAAACATGGATTCATAATGGGCGGGGTTTTTAACGCTAAGCATACCCATTGGGGGCCGAGAATTATCACAACAAAAGGCAGAGAATTATACAAGGCGCTCCAAAGTACTGGATGCAGCACACTTTCTACTGGAGCACCCACGTATTGGCCAACAGATCCACAGAAGATTCCTGATCTTATAGACTTCTTCATAACCAGAAATTTTTCTTCAGAATATATGCGCATAGAAAGTGGACTAGATTTAAACTCAGGCCATTCTCCAACATACTTAACAATACATAAAAGTGTAATTACCAAGGAACCACAATTTACACTAACGAATAAATACACTAACTGGAATTTCTTTAGAAAATACTGTCGGATGATAAAGACAATCCCGAAATAAATAGTAATGAGGCTCTTGACGATGAAGTATTGAACTTGTCAAACAGCATACAACGCGCAGCGTGGCGCAGTAGTTAGAGAAAAACGGAAAACACGCCGACGATGGCAGCAATCCAGATCCCCACCTCATAAAATTACTTTAAATAAAATAACAAAAGAACTCTCTAAAAAGATAAAGGCTTTTAAAAACCGCTCTCGTAGTGACTACCTAAATAGGCTAACAAATGAACACAGTACCGATTACTCACTTTGGAAATGCGCGAAAAGATTTTCACAACCAGCTATACAATATCTACCAATAAGAAAAACAGATACCACATGGGCAAAAACCAATTTAGAGAAAGCTAATACCTTCTCTGAATACCTTGAAAATATCTTCAAGCCATACGACGTATCAAGAGCGGCTGAAATGGAATCATGTTACTTCAACGATCACGACGAAATTCCTCCAGTAATGGATTCTGAATTATGTGATGAAATAAAAAAAATAAAATCCAAAAAGGCACCTGGCTTTGACCTCATCACCGGGGAAATCCTAAAACAACTCCCACCAATTACTCTAATTAAATTAACCAAAATGAATGCTATCTATATACTGGAAAACTGCCAAGGTGATCATGGTCAACAAGCCAGGAGAGCCAGCACACGACGTCCCATCATATCGGCCTATATCCTTCCTACCCATTTTGTCAAAACTATTGGAAAAACTACTTGCCAAACGCCTTAGCAATATTATTGAGCAGAGGAATCTGATACCAGCGCATCAATTTGGCTTTCGCCCAAAACATTCGACAATCGATCAAGTTCACAGGCTAACTCAAGTTACAGAAAATGCCTTCGAAAAGACAAAAGTGTGCTCAGCTGTCTTCCTAGATGTATCTAAGGCTTTCGACAAGGTATGTCACAATGGCCTTCTCAACAAAATAAGAGAGCTATTACCAATTCAATATTATAACATTTTAAAATCCTATCTATCCGATCGTTTCTTTCGAATTAAATACGACGACACGTAATCTGACCTGAAAGAAATTAAAGCTGGTGTCCCACAGCGTAGCGTTCTGGGGCCCATCCTTTATCTAGTTTTCACATCCGATTTGCCTACCAATCAGAACTGCGTCATAGCAACGTTTGCCACTGCTATCTTGTCAGTTGGAAATACACAAATTGAGTCAACTGCAAATCTTCAAAAACATTTAAACAGAATTTATGAGTGGACAGTTACTTGGCGTATAAAACTAAATGAAAGGAAATCCGTTCATATTGATTTTACGTACAATAAAATAAGATATCTTCCACTATATATAAATGGAGGGCAAGTCCCGTATCATAACACGGCTAAATACCTGGGTATGACTCTTGACACTAAACTGAGATGGAGTTCTCACGTAAAAAAGAAAAGAGAAGAACTCGGTATTAAATTCAGAAACATGTATTGGCTTATGGGTAAAAGATCTGCTTTATTCATGTACAATAAAGTACTTCTCTACAAGCAAATACTAAAACCAATTTGGACGTATGGGATACAACTATGGGGTTGCTCAAGCTCCAGCAACATACTTCAAATCCAAAGGTTCCAGAATAAAATTTGGATGCGCTACTAACGCGCCCTGGTATGTACGCATCAGCGATCTCGAACGCGATCTCGGCATAGAACCAGTTGCCGTCGTAATTAAAAAAAATTCCCTATTTCATATAAATAGGCTATTTCATCATGTCAACAGCGAAGCCTCAGCCCTCACTGACAAACATAAATGGCTTGTAAGGCTGAAACGCAAAAAGCCGCACCACCTCGTGCAGTAATCAACTCCTTTGCAAGTTTTGTGCAAAGCACCATCATATTAATTGTATTATACAAAAACCGAAGAAAATTGTTCGTTAGTTTATTTTTGTTAACTAGTTACAATAAAAATGAATACAAAAACAAAAAAAAAAGAGGTGTGTGTGTCAGCTCCGACACGCGACTGGAGTTTACTCCTTAAGAACGATTACCGTGATATTTCAAAATATATTTAATATGCAAAAGGAGTAGATGAAAACCTTTTCTATATTACTGGAAAAATATAAATTTATTTATTCTATTCGCTATAGTAAGCCACCTGGAATGAACAATTTTTTTGGGGTTTTTCTTCTTTAAGCTGTCGTTGCAATGCCCACTTATAATAGCACTACAAATATCAAATAGGTATTTTTGATCCGTACTTAAATCTTTTTCACTGGATATATCTGGTAGTGTGAATATAATTGGTTTATAATTGACGAAAGAAAGCTTCTCACAATCCTTCAATTTTTTCTCTATTTCACCGTTAAAGCTTTCAGACGTAGAGCCATCAATGTAATCAAACAAATGTCTAAGCGGTAGTTGATTGGCGTGTAATTGGTAGATGAACCATTGTAAAGGTTTTTGAAGACAATCTCCACCAAAGGTTCAGACGATATTACTGGTATATGTAGGTTCTCAACGAACGCACAAGCATTAGATAGCAAACGGAAATAAGCACCAAAATGTGGGCAGTGTTATTTCTGACTAGAAATTAGCAACTATAATATATATTTCCTACAAGTTTGCACCAACAACCAAGCGCTACATGGAAGGCAGTGCTATTTCTCACTGGAAATTAGGAACCACAAGGAAATATATATTTCTGACAAGTTTGCACCAACAACGAAGCGCTACAAGGTAGGTAGTGCTATTTCTCACTGAAAATTAGGAACCACAAGGAAATATATATTTTGCACCAACAAACCAGCGCCACAAGGTATGCAGTGCTTTTTCTCACGAGAAATCGGCACCCACAAGGAAAATTTATTTCCTACAAGTTTGCACCAACAACCAAGCGCCACAGATATGCAGTGCCTTTTCTCACTAGAAATTCGCACCCACAAGGAAAATATATTTCCTACAAGTTTGCACCAACAAACAAGCGCCACAAGGTACGCAGTGCTTTTTCTCACTAGAAATTACACCCACAAGGAAAATATATTTCCTACAAGTTTGCACCAACAAAGTAGCGCCACAAGGTACGCAGTGCTTTTTCTCACTAGAATATAGAACAAGGGCAACGCGTCACTTCCGTCAGCGTACACTTCCGGTGATTCACACGATTTTACTACCCATATTTTTCATACCATGGGCCTTATATATCGTTTCTTAAGGAGTAAACTCCAAAAAAAATTTAGCTTCCGGTAATCTACAACAATTCGCCATTATTGGATGCCACAATTGTCGATCTTTTTAGGCACTACCCACAAAGGACTATATAAGGTGAATTACTTTCTAACTAACATTTATTTTATATGTTTTCTAATTTCCCGTAGCCGAATGGGTTGGTGCGTGATCACCATTCGGAATTCACAGAGAGATCGTTGGTTCGAATCTCGGTGAAAGCAAAATTAATAAAAACATTTTTCTAATAGCGGTCGCCCCTCGGCAGGCAATGGCAAACCTCCGAGTGTATTTCTGCCATGAAAAAGATCCTCATAAAAATATCTGCCGTTCGGAGTCGGCTTGAAACTGTAGGTCCCTCCATTTGTGGAACAACATCAAGACGCACACCACAAATAGTAGGAGGAGCTCGGCCAAGCACCTAACAGAAGTGTACGCGCCAATTATTTATTTATTTTAATTTCTTTTTCGTGAATTCGTGGGTACCTAAAGCTTTTTGAATTTATAGCGGCCGCCGTAGCCGAATGGTTTGTGCGTAACTACCATTCGGAATTCAGAGAGAACGTATGTAGGTTCGAATATCCGGTGATGAAGAAAACATTTTTCTAATAGCGGTCGCCCCTCGGCAGGCAATGGCAAATCTCCAAGTGTATTTCTGCCATGAAAAAGCTCCTCATAAAAAATATCTGCCATTTGGAGTCCTCTAGGTCCCTCCGTTTGTGGAACAACATCAAGACGCACACCACAAATAGGAGGAGGAGCTCGGCCAAACACTCCAAAGGGTGTATATATAATATATAAATTTTTGAATATACAGCTCTATCAGTTGATATTATTATTTCATGTTTAATTTGATGGGTTGCAGAAAGTGTAATTATCACCCTCATTATAAAATAAATCTTTAAAATTGTATAACAACCTCGTTATCAATTGGATTTCTTGGAAATTTAGATGTCCCAGATTAAATTTTTCTAAGTCGCTGTGTTCAAGTGAGCAAAATTCTACTTTATTGTATAGGTTGTAATGTCTAAACGGTATATTTTTATATATGATCGAATAGTAATGAATTTTCCCTCTACATTAATCTTAGCTTTATGAGCGATGAGAAAATGTTGACCTATTATTGCTGAATAATTTTTGCTATAGAAATCAATAACCTTCCAAGAGAAGGTACCTGAGACATTAAATTCTCTAGGTATTGGGGTAACTAATGTGTGTGTCACTTGGTTTATTCCGTTTACCCATTCCTTTCGGTAAAAAAGAGCTGAATTGAGTTGTTGAGTGGGAAAAGTATTCCCAAGAACATTAGGTTTAATTATGGTTGTTTCTGAACCGGTGTCTATGAGACATCTAATTCTACAATTTCCAATTGTTACTATTATTATAGAAAGTTTTGTGGAGAATGAGTAATAAAAATTTACGTCTTCCTCTTATTTTAAATGACTGATATCCATTGGCTCTAGTTCTTCTTGACATGAATTAGTGTGGCGTTATTGTCACTATGATAAGATTTTTCTAGTTTGAGAAGAATTTGGTTGATTAATTTACTGGAATTTAATTGTTGTGTTGAATTTCTGCTGTAATTCTCAACTGGAAAATTATTGATTGACCTGTATTGAAAACTGTGTTAAGGCTCTGAATTCCGCCAATTGAAGTTCCAGGTTTTAACGTTACTATTTGGTTTAAAATTGCTATTTTGGGAATTATTATTTGCCTTAGATTTTTGCCAATTTTTATTTTGGAAACTATTACTTGGCTTCAATTTTTGCGAATTGTAGTTTGTTTTTCGTTCAAAGATTTTATTGCGTTGCATAGAGTTTTTGCACTAAATTATTTTCATAACATTTAATATGGCTTTCTATTTCTTTTCTCTCAAAGATTTTCTTGTTTTTTTCTTTTTATTTAGTATTTTTCAAAAACGATTATAATAAAATTTGTCGGCATTGAATGGCAATAACCAACTTAGATTCTTCGTATTTCATTATACCTAATTTTAGTAATTTTAGCTTCTAAAAATCAATATTGTAACGTTCTCTTTTATTGGTTGTCAATATACTACAATATATACGGTCATCGTCGTCTATGGTGCCAACTACCCATTTATTTGTTGTCCCAACTATATTTAAAGTCCTCTTTTTTGTTTAAAATTCATTGGCGAAGGTGTAAATGATTTAACTTGGTTTTTAAGTAATTCTATTGTATTTCTTTGAGCAATAAATCCTTATGGAGAATGTCTAAATTTTTAATATTGGATTCGATTTGTGAGATTATTATGTACCTATATTTCAGTTGGATCTATTAAACGTATTGCGGTAATTGTTTCGTTTATTACTTCCACTTCTCTTAATTTAATTTGAGTGTGACCTGTTTCTTCCAAAATTTTGTTCACTTGCAGGGTCTCCTGTGCCCCTGTTATCAATATCGCTATTGCCAGCACGAATGTGGGCACCTGTAAATTACACTTGCTTTTAAATGTAATGTAAGATTATCGCAAAACAAGAAATAGGGGAGTAGAGTACGTAACTCGCGCGTCCGACCAAATTCTTCCAGCAACAGGAAGGAGAATTTAGAATTCAGGTATTTAGGCAAAGTTGTCGAATTAAATAATTAGTCGTATTAACTCACCCGACTCAATCGGCTGCTCTTGCTCTCGCAAGAGAAATAAAATTAAGAAAATATTGTAAATAAAAGCTACAGAGTTTTACTAACTGGCGCCCAACGTGGGGCCATGCCATAAATCCTTTTAAAAAGGATTTGCGAGCTAGGCCGTAGGTTCAAACCCACATAAAGCCAAAAAAATTTGTGAAGTGAAGTTTTAAAGTGATTGAATATTGTGAAGTAATTAAAAATACCCAAAAAATATACATTGTATAAAAAAAATTTAAATTAAAAAATTCTGTTTCGACATTGCACGCCATGCCGAGGCGTTGCCAGCGAGGTAGCAAAAGTCGAATAAGCAGCACGGATCAATTCTCAGCAGACATACAGAAATAGCCAAGGATGAAAATAGTAATGCAAGTTCAGCAGCTACAAAGTAAATTAAAAAATTGTAAGAGTGATTGATCGATTTATTTTGAGTCAATAAATATAAAAGTTACTAAAATTTTGAGATTTAAGATCTCCTTCACTCTGACAAGGCAAAGCAATGGTTTCCCAAACTTTCGAAACCCTTCTCAATACCGCAATCCTTAGCGCAACGGAGCAATCTAGGCAGGAATTCCAGACCCGCATAGACTAACTGACAAATAGACTAGCACGAATAGAGACACCAACTCAGGTCGTTCAATATAAGCGGGTCACAATACAACCAAATATACCGTGTGGTAAATCCTTAGATCTAGTAAGGACCATGCCAGAATTGAATGGTGGCCCGTTATGTCTCCTGGAGGCAAGCGGCGCACACTGCATATAAACTGTTTGAAAGGTGTGAAGGCAGCTTGAACCACTTTTTAATAGAAATGCTAAATTCTTTATTTTACACATCCTAGACATGTTTCATGGTATTATAGGGTTCGGCATATTAAGGGAAGCAACCGGTGAAATAGACCTAAAGAGTGAACTTTTAAGTTATGACGATGGACCGGAAAAGCTTTTGTACTATTATAGCCCAGATGTTAATAAATTGATAGAAATGGATACAAAAATGGTGAAGGGCGAGTTAAATATTTCTGCGTTGTTGTAGCACCAAGTTAGGGTTTTCGCTGACCCTAAAGTGCGTTGCCCTTTAATACTGATATTATAGGAAGAATAAGTTCCACTGACGATCTCCCAGTTTACTCAAGGAGTTTCCCATATCCCCTAGCCTCAGCTGAGTGAGTCAGCAAAGAGATATCGAACCTCTTGCGTGACGGTATAATACGGCCATCTCACTCTCCTTATAATAATCCGATTTTGGTTGTAAGTAAAAAGGCGTAAATGAGAATGGCAAAATGGAAAAAATCGGCAAAGCTTGCTCTACATATCGTTTATGTCATAATTTCTTTACAAAATGCTGAACAACACTTGAAGGATATGGACGGAGTATTAAAAAACTTTACGCTGCTAATATGCGAGGGCCCGCCCAGAAGACTACATTTTTCCAAGAAAGTGTTGAGTTTCTAGGGCTCACAGTGTCCGAAAAAGATATCAGGGAATGCCCCGACAAAATCAAGGATATTTTGAACATTGCTGTCCCGAGATCGTTAAGAGCTTTACGATCATTCCTGGGATTATCTGATTTTATAGCCGATATGTAACGGACTACGCCTTGATTGGAAAGCCGCTAACAAAGCACTTGCGTGGAGAAAACGGAAATGTCGATGCTAACCCGTCTCGGAAAATTGAAAAAATCTTGGACGAGGAAGCACTTAATAAAATTAAAGGAATCTTGCATCAGAAGACGTACTGTTCCTTTACCTTGACTACAAACAACCCTTTGACTTGATCACGGGCCCCTCTTCACATGCTACATATGTATATGCGCCGTTTTATCACAAAAGACCAGATCTATCACTATGATTTCGAGAACCCTTTCTTCAACAGAAGGAATTTAGGCAATCAATGAGAGAGAGCTATTGGCGATAGTATGCGCCTTAAAAAAACTTCGTAATTATCTGTACGGAGCAACACACTTGAACATCTATGCTGATTACCAACCACTTAGCTTTGCCTTGTCCGAAAACATCAAAACAGAAAGATGTAAGCGTGGCGCGCTTTTGTGCAAGAGTATTCCCCACAATTTCATTATAAGTCGGCAACATATAAATGCGCTGGGTCACGAGGTGGATTCAGAAAGCGTAGCTACTAACAGTGACGAGTCACTTACTCAAACAATACCCACAGTAGTAAGTCCCATCAGTTCCTTCCCAACTTAAATTATAATTGAAGAAGGCAACACATTATCAGTTAGCACGACAATAATCTTTAAATCACGAGTGACGCGTCGAATAAATTTTAATAGCGTAAGTGATCTAACAAAATCCATGAAACAGTGCGTTAATTCGAACGTTGTTAACGGATTGCTATGTGACGTGCCCACTTTGGCACGAATCAAAAATGAACTAATCACATCTTTCCCATCAGTAAAGATCTGTCTCACCTCAAAGCAGGTTATCGACATGTTCAACAGGGAAGATCAACGCAGTATCCTCCAAACCGAACATAATTGGGCCCATACGTCGCTTAGTGAAAACGAAGAAGTCCTGGAGAGTTATTATATTTCCGATTTACGAAAAATCCTAAAAAAAATAATTTTGAACTGCAAAATATGTCCAGAGGCAAAATACCAACGACATCTACCGAATCCCGGAATAGGAACAAGCCCAACCTGGATCAACCTTCGTAACCAGGAGAAATTTTTCACGTTGATATTTACTTAAGCGGCTAAACAGGTTTTTTTCACAGCAATAGATAAATTTTCCAAATTCGCAACAGTTTTTCGAATAAAATCTAGAGCCATAGTTGATATTAAAGAACCCATCGATGAACTTAATATAAAATTTTCTACAAGAATACTAACGTGCTAATTTGCGACAATGAAAGGTCATTGAATTCGGACACTAACTATCTAAGCAATTCTGAAAAATCATTTAGGAGTCACGATCTACACCACACCACCTGCGCACCATACGACTCACGGGCAGGTTGAGAGATCCACAGCACTCTTACGGAGATTGCGCGCTGTCAAAAGCTTGAAACTTGCATTTCCGACACGGTCAAATTAATCCTACTTGCAACAACCAAATACAATAGCACCATTCATTCTGTAACGAATAAAAAGCCCATAGATGTCATCCACACAATACCGGCCGAATTGATAAACGAAATAAAAATAAAACGCAAAATAATTGTTGAATCATCAACATTTATTTCGTCGCCTTCCAAATAGACTCCATTTGAAGCAATACGCATATGCCAACGATTAGTCTAGTCATCAAAGCACCTTTTAAACGCATTTGAAGAGATCTTATTAAGCTCCTTCAGTGAATTCTCCTGAATGGCCAAATCGACTCTAAGCGGCGTCCGCGTAGTGGCAATTTAAGTTTTGGGAAAAGAAAAAAAGTCACAGGGGCTAGACCTGGTGAATACGGTGTTGTTCAATGATATTTGCCGAACTGTTGGTCAAAAAAGTGTTCAAAATATGAGCCTTGTGAGACGGTGCGTTATCATGGTGCAATATACATGAGTTTTCTTTCCCCAAATTGGGCCGTTCCCCACTCACGTGCTCTCGCAAACGTCACATAACTTCCAAATAATATTCCTTATTTGCCGTAAAACCATTTGGAATGAATTCCTTGACCAACTTTGACTTGGTTTTTTGGGTTTCGGCTCATGTGGATACCGCAATTCAGCCGTCTCATCACCTATTATGATGCGCTTGACAAACTTTGGGTCCGAATTTACTTACTCAAGCATGTCTTCAGCCACCTTCTTCCGATAAATTTTTTGAAAGAAATTGAACTCTCTTGGAACGAGTCGAGAAGCCACACGTCTCATCCCCAATTGATGGTGTAAAATGTTGCGAATTGATTCGTGAGACACCTAAGGTCACGAGCTACCTCCCCCAAGCTTTAATGGCATTTGTCGACATTTTCATCCGTTGAAGACTTTGATGGGCGACCAGATCGGGGCAAATCTTCCACGACTTCTCGACCCTCTGCAAAAGCCCTGTACCACTCGTAGACCCGTATTTTTGATAAAGAACACTCGCCAAGGCTTTCTGCAACATTCTCAACTAATCGGACAGAATTAGGACAAATTATTTGTTCGATATTTTTATCCATAGTGAAAATCGTAGAGCACACCTGACTGATATAATTTAATGCCAAAAGCAAACTAATTGACAGTTCACGCTCAAACTCAGCGACACTATAGAGGACAGTTATAAAGGGTTTTTCAATTGGCGCGGATCGATTTTGGCGCCCTGTGGCAGCCATTTTGTTTTGGTGACATCTGTCAAATCTTTTGTTTATTATTCAGTTGTTTATGCCAAATCATCAAGGCAAGTTATACGATTGAACCGCACGTTCAAATGATAAAACTTTATTATTAGAATGAGTGTTCATTAACGCAAACGTTTTTCAATTGGCGTGAGTCGATTTTGGCGCCCTTTGGCAGCCATTTTGTTTTGGTGAAATCCGTCAAATCTTTTGTTTATTATTCAGTTGTTTATGCCAAATCATCATGGCAAGTTACACGATTGAACAGCACGTTCAAATGATAAAACTTTATTATCAAAATGAGTGTTCATTAACGCAAACGTTGCGCGCATTGCGCCCATTTTTCGGTAGACGTGGTGGCCTTCCAATTTCTTATGGCCCATATTGAACCATATGGACCTAGACGACATGTGGTTCCAGCAGGACGGCGCTACGTGCCACACAGCAAACGCCATTTTATTCCATTTCAACATCTACCCGCCCTTATTGAAAAACCCTAACATTCCAGCAAAAAAAATTTAGAAATATCCCTATGTAACGCGTGCTTCTTAAATGAACAATTCCAGAAATTGTTTTGACAGAATGGAAAAAATAGACTTACACGTACTCAACAAACAGATTCACAGAGACATAACGGAAAAAGACAAGCACTGCAATACAAGGCAGGGGATATAACGGGTTATTTTTTAGCTATTATCTTTTTAAACAGTTGGTTTAAACAGCTGGCGCACGTTTCGTGTTTTGTTTCACTGTCAAACATCTTCAGTTTGGTCTATAATTGAATTTTATTATAAAAATGCGTGTTCTGTTAACCCTAGAACACACACCCGGGTACAAATGTATCCACTTCAACTTTGAAGTGTTGTAACTTTTGAACCGCTATACCTCTATACCGCTAACTTCGGATCTAGAAAGATTATTTAGTTTTGAGTTCAAATTCAAAATTTGAACCAGATCGGACCATTGGTTCAGGAGCTACAGCCTTCCAAACACATTATATACGTAAACACACACCCGGGATACGTTTGTACCCCAATAGTAAAAATCCTCATAATAATAAAAAAAAAACATTTTTTATATTATTTTTTTATTTGAAAAATTAAAAATATTCATTTCACACATTATATTATTGACTTTTATTATAAAAATTATAAAAATGCATCTTATATCTAAGGAAAATCATGGCAAATAGAGCAATTTGTTGATGTGACCGAATGTTCAAGACACATTGGCTTCTTACATTTGGCGCACAGCTTTCTGGTTTTTCTACGGCGTTTTTCCTCTTGTGCGTAACATAAATAGCAAGATCCGGACACAGGTTTTGGCGTGCGCGCTGCGGCAGATGTTGATGCTGCTGTTTTGATTCCATTGATTCCAGCGGTCGGTTGAAATATGCTTCAATAGCAATTTTAGTCGAAAAATTTCGCGTCACTTGACGATTTATGGCTCTGGCTTCAATAATGGGCATACACAATGCTTCAGCCAAGCTGCGCAGGATCTGCTTACGCTTGTTGTTTGTTCTCCAAGACAACATAGGGTTATTCAAATCGTAGACAATGTAGGCTGCAAGAGCTGTAATGTGCAACATGTTGAAGAACATCGCTAGTGGCCATCGTTTTGTTTGTCTTTGTGTTGGATATTCCGCAAACATTTGGTCCATTCGATCAACACCACCTTTGGTACGATCATAATATTCAATTATTTTAGGTTTCCCACTTTCAGCTATTTCAGCAGCATTTTTGTGAATTAATTATTTTTTATTCACTAGAATTGTTTACTACTTTTTCAAAATTATTGGTAAACAGGAAACGTAAAAAATTGAACTTGCAATCTGGTAAATGCACAATTCTACAGGACTGTTTACCAATTAATATAATATGTTTGCTCGTATACGGAAAGTTAGGGAGGCGTTTATTTATACGAAAAATAGGGTGGTACTATATTATATTATTGAGATTAGGTGTCATTATAACAGTGAGTCTCGCGCACTACATGATTTAATACCGCTACTCGGAGGTGCAATTCCATGCTATAAAACGTGTTTTAGTTTTGTTATACCGTTACCCGCTGTCCACTGCATGGGGATACTACAAAAATTACAAAGACTAATGTTTAAGAAATTATCTTCCGAAAGATGTAAAGATACATTATATATTAAAGTAAAGATGCAATTATATGGACATGGGAATAAATTTCCGCCCTGGTAAAGGAGGTGTTCGCTCTAGAAATACACTGGTGATTTGAAAGTGTATATGTGAGGACTCGATCGCAGTAGTTGACATTCGTTTGAAACGTAAAGATTATTTTTTATCTGACGTCAGAAATGTCTACGTTCGTCCCGAAAAAACAGCATTTGTGAAAAAATATGCTTCATCATTACTTTTTAAAGAAAAGTGTAGCTGAAACGTGTCGTATATTGATCAATATTTACAATTTGTAAATAGTGGTTTCGATGCTTCCAAAGTGGCAATTTTGAAGAGGTGATAAGATCGAGATAGCGACTGCAACTAATGCGTTTGAATAGAGCTCTCGAAGAAAAGCGGCCAAAATGGGTAGACATGACAAACTGATTTCGCTGCATGACAATGCCAGGTCACGCGTTGCTAAATCGGTCTAAATATTTAGAGGGACTGAATTGGGAAATCTCGCCCCACCCGCCGTATTCCGCAGGCAATACTCCTTCGGATTACCGTCTGTTCCGATCAATGTCAGCCTTTATTGGTGAGCGGTTCACTTTTTATGAGAGCATCGCAAACTGGCTCAATGAATAGATCAAGTCAAAAGAAGTCGAATTTTTCGACAGAGGAGTTCGCATGTTGCCTGAAAGATGCAGTAAAGTTGTAGCTTCCAACGCCACATACTCCACATAATATCGTGTGCATTATTTAATTGTTTATATAATTCGTAACTTTGCTAAGAAAAGACGGAAACTTATTCTTAAACCCAATATACATATGTATGTATAATTGGCGCTTTCACTCTTTTTGGGTGGTTGGCCGAGCTTCACCTCCTATTTTGCTCATTTTGCATGTTGATGTTATTCCATAAATGGAGAGACCTGCAGTTTAAAGCCGACATCGAACAGTAGATATTTTTTGTGAGAAGTTTTTTCATGGCAGAAATATACTTGGAGGTTTGCCATTGCCTGCTGAGGGGCGACCGCTATTAGAAAGAACTGTTTGTATCATTTCAGTGTTTCATTCACAAAGATTCGAACCTAGGCATTATCGAATAGTAGTCACGCACCTAACCATTCGGCTACGATGGCCGCCGTCATTTTAAGCTTCGCGTTTCTGCTTGGTTTGCGCGTGAATGGCCTCGGGTGCAAAGGGTTAACCCTTAAACGTTTTGTGTTGTTTTTAAAATTTGGACCTGTGTGCTTAATTCGTTTTAGGTGATGATGATGAAAATGTCTTCAAAGTGTTAAAATGAATTTAATTTAATGATTTAATTAAGTTTATTCGATTACGTATGTAATGTATTCTAAAATGTGCTTAAATTATAAATATAAATAAAAAAGATTTGTTCCAAATCGGTGACGTTACAAGGGCTTTTATGATTTAATCTACATGCCTCTCTTAGCTACCATACATCATGTATATGAGGTACGCCATTTTTGATTACACACTGCTAAAATTAACTGCTACTGCGACTCTAATGGCGGCGTTGGTTTTCTTTTACATACACATACACTCAATATTTCAGTTCAACCAACCATCCTGTTAACAATGAAAACGCCACCACCACCACCACGACCACCTGTGACCGACAACAACAACAACACATTAGGAGCCATGAATCATGAAGGGTGGAAAGATTTCGTGAACATCTTTTGTGAAAAATGGAAATTTTAATTAACTTTTCATAAGTTCATTCATACATATACTCGTATTTAGTATTTCAGTACATCAAGTGAGTAAATCATATAGAACAAAAATAATAATCGTAACAGAGCGTACCAATGAAATCTAAAATTTTTTTCTTGCGAAAAGGTTACAAATGTGTTGGAATACCCTTTTCTGTATTCAAATATGCTTGGACAATAAGCCACGTAGAAGTACCCACGGTACACGGGCGAGACGCCCGAAAACCCGTATGCTGGTGGAACAAAGAAATAACCGAGCTCTGAAAACTTTACGAGCAGCTACACCACGATACCAAAAAAATCAATTAAATTAAAATGGAAAATAAATTTGAGCGATTTAAATGAAGGTAATCATTGCTTGCAGCTGAAGCATAGTTAAGAGAAATTCAGTTAATATCTACTCTTGAGTTATATGTTTGTGTGCCATACTTTAACAACAAATCACAAAAACCTAAAAATGAGAAGTTTCTATCAAAGATCGTGAAAGAAGTCTTTCAATAGAGTGTCGCTGCCACTGATAATATCGAAATCCTGAGGCGTGGAACCAACTCCTCTGATCACTCAGAAATACCTGATTTGGCAAAATATGAAAAATTGTAATCCTCTTTTCCGAAATAAATGAAAGAGTCAGAAATTTCATATGCACTTACCACAGCACTCTAAAATTGTTGCCGCATAGCATGCATTCAAAATATCTGACGGGTTTGCCAATATTTCTTGGTGACGAGACTAAATTGCTTAGGACAAAGCGGAAAATAAGAAAATGCATATGTATTGTGGTCTATGACTGTGAAATCATCATCACGGCATGATGCGGTCCAGCCGCCGCTATCTTATTTTATAAATTGTTAAAAGCGCACATTCCAAATATGGGGTTCCCAATACATTGGTATTAGAATGGCGGCTACTGTGACCAAGTGTGTTTTTGTCTGACATACAGAACAAAACACGCATATATATGTATATATAATTGGCCTTTATAACCTGTGTTTGTTGTTCGACCAAGCTCTCCCCCAATTTGTGTTGTGGGTTTTGATGTTTTCCACGAATGGGAGGGCTTACAGTTTTACGGCAGACATTTTTTATGTGGAATTTTTTCAAGGCCGAAATACAACCAGAAGTTTTCCATTTGTCGAGGGGGGACCGCTATTAGGAAAAATATTTTATTTAATTTTAGTATTTCGTTCTCACAGCGGTATTCAAACCCGAGCACCACCGAATAGTACCAACTCATTTGGCTATGGCGGCCAAGCATACACCCAGAAAATCCTTCAAAAAGTTCTTGGAAACGTGACTTTGGGGAGTTTTGTGGAAGGTTAGCACTCAAGCACGTGTAGTGAAGACCACGGATGAGGTTTGTGCGAAGTTGCAGAGCAAACACATCAGATCACTCGCACTAAAAGCACGACATAAGTTTTGGTAACCATCGATCTACCTATTCTCTATACTACTATTTCTATTTCTCGAGATAATTTTTTATAAACTAGCATCTTATGGCCTCTCGACCCATATGATAGAAATATTAAAACTGTTCTCCTCCTTTTTACGCAAATCTAGGGGTGAGACAAGGTTGGCTGCTAAGGCTCCGCTCTGGGAATGGTTGCGGTTACTCGACCCAGCACCCACAGCTGCGGTGGCACGTCGTCTTCGTGGACGACGACGAGTTGTCCTGGTTGGACGTTGGGCTCCGGGTGCACCCATTTGTTGCGCTGCTGAAGCTCCAGAAGGTAGCTCTTCGACCACGCGCGCCAAAATTGTTGGATGAGAGAGCAAACAAGCTGTCATCTCTCTAAGAAGCGGCTGAGGTTGTCGGGTACCTTCTCCGGTGGCAAAGCTCGCAAGGGGGAACCGATTAGCGGATGCGCCGGCGCTAGCGCCTCGCCGTCTTTGGGGTTGTTGCTGAGTGGTGCGAGCGGTCGGGATTTCAGTACCGCTTCTACTTCGACGAGAAGCGTTGGGATTTCTTCGGCGGTTAACAGCGCGTTGCCTATGGCGCGCCCCAGCAGATGTTTGGCCGACTTCACTGCTGCTTCCCACAGGCCGCCGAAGTGGGGTGCCCTCGGAGGGATAAAGGCAAAGATGAATCCTTCGTCGGCGGCGTATTGGAGAATCTCCTCTTTCTGTGCCAGGAAGGCTTCGCGGAGATCCCTCAGCTTCCTCTCTGCTCCCACAAAGTTCGTCGCGTTGTCGCAGTACATTTTAGCTGGCATCCCTCGGCGCACAATGAACCTTTTGAGAGCGAAAATAAATTTATCAGTAGTTAAATCAGTTACAAGTTCTCGAGGAACTGCCTTTGAAGCGAAACACACGAAAATGGCAATATACATTTTCACGAGAGGGCGACCCCGAATTTTTAAGGTTATGTGAATGGGCCCGCAGTAATCTACCCCACATATTGTGAAGGGCGGTTGGGGCGTAATCGATCGGCGGGTAGATTGCCCATGATCTGACCTTGTAATTTTGGCTTATAACGAAAACAGTGAATGCATTCTCTTACAGTTCGACTACAGGCTTTTCGAGCATTTACCAGCCAAATTTTTTCTCGCAGAAGCGCTACCAATGCCCTTGGACCGGCATGGTGATTACGAAAATGTTGGAACCGTATGTATGCCTTCACAAGGTGTGAGTCTTAGCGTAATAGCAAAGGGAACTCAGCATCATAGGAGATTGGCGCGTTTAATAACCGGCCACCTACTCGAATCAATTTAAACGATAATGATGATTCGAGTGTTCATGCAGAAATGGAGTTAATTTCTGCAAACTTGAGGGAAGTACGTTATTTTTCGATAAGTTATTAATTTCATAGCTTGATTCAAAATGTTGAATTATTTCGACAATTTTAAGGAAACTCAATTGTAATTCCTTTGCCGTGGGTATTATTTCAGATTCTGCTTTTCGCTCTCGTATTTTTCGAAGCCATCTGAGTATATAAGCGAAAATCCGAAGCACTTTTCCGTGATATGAGAACCTGTCAATTATTTCGAGAAGTGGATTTGTTGTGGCATTGATTGCGGTTAACGTAATGGAGAGAGGCTGAAGTTGACATTTTTTGGCCATGTAGCAGGGTCTTCTGGGAGGAACTGTGGACTACTAAACCATATTGAATTACCTTATCCGTCCACGTTACCACCCCGAGACACTTGATCCGCTGGATTTTGTTTTGTGAGCACATGACGCCACGACACATTCTGGCTCCACTCTTGGATTTCGGATACTCTATTTGCGGCGAAAGCTTGCAACGACAATGGATACGTTTTAACCCTAGAACACACACCCGGGTACAAATGTATCCACTTCAACTTTGAATTGTTGTAACTTTTGAACCGCTATACCTCTATACCGCTAACGGATCTAGGTAGATTATTTAGTTTTGAGTTCAAATTCAAAATTTGAACCAGATCGGACCATTGGTTCAGGAGCTACAGCCTTCCAAACACATTATATACGTAAACACACACCCGGGATACGTTTGTACCCCAATAGTAATAGGACTATGAATAAGTTCGTGCGGTTTTACAACAGATGGCGTAACTTGATTATTATTCCATCGATCCACATTTCCAAACATTCATTGGAGAGCTACTGTCGTAAGGCACAAACGTCAGTATAAGTTTTTTATTTGAAGCGTAAACAACAATATTTTTACCACACTTGAAAATGTCGAATTTCGTGCCAAATAATGTGTTTTTGCGGGGAATTCTTCTTCATTATTTTAATATGAAGAAAAAAGCAGCCGAAAGTCATCGTATCTTGGTGGAAGTTTATGGTGAGCATGCTCTATCTGAGCGAACGTGCCAGAAGTGGTTTGCACGCTTTAAAAGTGGTGATTTTGGCTTGGAAGACGAAGAACGCGAGGGTGCGCCGCCAAAGTTCATGGATACCGAATTGGAGGAATTGCTCGATCAAGATCCGGCTCAAACGCAAGAAGAGGTTGCAAAAACTTTGGGAGTTGATCAATCAACCATTTCCAAACGTTTAAAAGCCATGGGAATGATCCGAAAGGTAGGCCATTGGGTGCCGTATGAATTGAAGCCAAGAGACGTTGAACGCCGTTTTATGGCATGCGAACAACTGCTTCAACGGCACAAAAGAAAGGGTTTTTTGCATCGAATTGTGACTGGCGATGAAAAGTGGGTCCATTACGACAATCCAAAACGTCGGGCAACGTATGGATACCCTGGCCATGCTTCAACATCGACGTCGGCGCAGAATATTCATGGCCTGAAGGTTATGCTGTGTATCTGGTGGGACCAGCTGGGTGTTGTGTATTATGAGCTACTGAAACCGAATGAAACGATTACGGGGGATGTCTACCGACGACAATTGATGCGTTTGAGCCGAGCACTGCGAGAAAAACGGCCGCAATACGCCGATAGACACGACAAAGTTATTTTGCAACATGACAATGCTCGGCCACATGTTGCACAAGTGGTCAAAACATACTTAGAAACGCTCAAATGGGATGTCCTACCCCACCCGCCGTATAGTCCAGACCTTGCGCCATCCGATTACTATCTCTTCCGATCGATGCAACATGGCCTGGCTGACCAGCACTTCCGTAATTACGATGAAGTCAAAAAATGGATCGATTCGTGGATTGCGGCAAAACCGACCGAATTTTTCACAAAGGCAATCCGTGAATTGCCAGAAAGATGGGAAAAAGTAGTAGTAAGCGATGGACAATATTTTGAATATTAAATTTGTAACCATTTTACGTCAATAAAGTTTCAAATTTCGAAAAAAACCGCACGAACTTATTCATAGTCCTATTAAAAATCCTCATAATAATAAAAAAAAAACATTTTTTATATTATTTTTTTATTTGAAAAATTAAAAATATTCATTTCACACATTATATTATTGACTTTTATTATAAAAATTATAAAAATGCATCTTATATCTAAGGAAAATCATGGCAAATAGAGCAATTTGTTGATGTGACCGAATGTTCAAGACACATTGGCTTCTTACATTTGGCGCACAGCTTTCTGGTTTTTCTACGGCGTTTTTCCTCTTGTGCGTAACATAAATAGCAAGATCCGGACACAGGTTTTGGCGTGCGCGCTGCGGCAGATGTTGATGCTGCTGTTTTGATTCCATTGATTCCAGCGGTCGGTTGAAATATGCTTCAATAGCAATTTTAGTCGAAAAATTTCGCGTCACTTGACGATTTATGGCTCTGGCTTCAATAATGGGCATACACAATGCTTCAGCCAAGCTGCGCAGGATCTGCTTACGCTTGTTGTTTGTTCTCCAAGACAACATAGGGTTATTCAAATCGTAGACAATGTAGGCTGCAAGAGCTGTAATGTGCAACATGTTGAAGAACATCGCTAGTGGCCATCGTTTTGTTTGTCTTTGTGTTGGATATTCCGCAAACATTTGGTCCATTCGATCAACACCACCTTTGGTACGATCATAATATTCAATTATTTTAGGTTTCCCACTTTCAGCTATTTCAGCATCATTACAAGCAAAATTACTGCTTTATTTTTTTTTGGGAACATAAGAGCACATTGTCACATTATTTTTGAAGCCAAATGTCGTTGAACCAATTGCCCTGTTTTTGTTCTGCTTCATTTCTTGAGGAATATATGATTTGTTTTTGCGCAAAGTTCCAACGATCGTTTCCAGGTGAGAAGCAGTTCTGCAACTGGCAAGGTCGTAAAAAAATTGTCCATTGTAATGTTTCGGCCACTTCCTTGGTATTTGGCAGACAAATCCTTCACCACTCGTTCGCCTTTGTTCGTTTCCCTACCAGTTTCTGCTTGGCCAGTATATATTTGTCCATGCAGTGGATATGCATTTGTGGCATCGCAAATCCACCAAACCTTGACACCATATTTAGCAGGTTTTGACGGTATGTACTGCGTAAACCGTGTGCGTCCACGGTAAGGAAATAATTGTTCATCAATCGTCAAGCATGAGCTGGGCTTGTAATGTGCAGCAAGATTATTGTTCATCATCGTCCACAACTCACTGATCGGTGCTGCTTTATCAGTTAGTAAGCGTGTTGCACGAGTGTTTTTATCGTAAAATCTTAGGAACCGCAATATCGAACAGAAACGGTTGACTCCCATTGTAGCGCGATATAAAGGATAGTTTTTGACGCTCCATAAATCTCGAACATGTTCTCCATTGCTATGGTTCGCACCAGTCATAATAAGTATGCCAAAAAATGCATACAGCTCTGTTATTGACACAGGCGTCCATGACTTAGGAGTTGTGTTTGGATGCGCATTGTTGTAAGCATTATAAGTTTCTTTTGCTAACTTATTTGTGTGGCGCATAATTATATCAGCCATTTCAACGTTCATGAAACATTTGAATGTTTGCTCTATTGACAACATTTCAGTGCATCTAGCTGGCCCAGAACGTTCTCTTATAATATTTTGTCTGAGTACCTGACGACTTACATTTGGTTCTTTCATCCACTCAGTACCATCACGTGCAACAAATTTTTCGCCACTAGCAGGTAATTCATTATTTTCTTCTACTTCTTCTTCTTCATCATCCTCATAGTCCGCATAATCAGGTAATACTTCTGCGGCACTTTGCGAGACTTCAGCATCGTCATCAGCAATTTCAATGTCATTGAATTGAATTTCTTCTTCATCTTCTGAGTCAAAGTCATAGGGAGCGTCATCGTCACAAATTTCATCAAATAAAGATTGTATATATGATTCTCACTGTTCCTCAGTTAGCCTGCATAATAAAAAAAATTAGTATATGTTTACATTGTTGCTTATTTAACATTTTTTACCTTCTATATGCTGCACTTGATAAATATTCGTTTCTTCTTGAAGTCATTTCGAATCCAGTTATTTATAGTTTCAGTTATATTTATTTTCACTTATATTTTCACTTCTTACACTTTTGAGCACCAAAACAATAATGAAAATATCAACAGGCAGCATTTATAACAACACCTCGTGTGAAAACAACCCTTGAAGCTGCATATAAAATACAAAAACCAGTTATACCAGTGTATTTGCTACCTACGTACCCATACCTTGCGCGACCTTTTTGCACATATCTTTTGAACCAGGTAGAATATTTCAATGAAATAAAAACCAAAATGTGTATTTGTTGTTACTCTACAAGTATATTATTATAAATTATATTATTTTGTTTTGCATTTATCAGGACAACAACAAAAACAAAAATCCACTGTTGCATGTCCTGACTTTATTTGCCCATATCGCTGAAACCAGTAGGAATATTCGAATGAAACAAAACACAAAATACTTGTTATATATTAAAATATACATTTAAAAAAAAAAATCATAGAAATCGGTTGAATAAGCATTAAAAAACCGCAAAATAACGTATCCCGGGTGTGTTTACGTGGTATTTTCTGGGTGTGTGTTCTAGGGTTAAGAAAGTTTATCGCGCGCTTCTTCCATTTTGTGGTCAGTTTAATCGACCCACTGAAGCGGCTATTCGAGCTATTGTGACTAAATTTAGAACCAAATTTACATTATTAGACATCAAAGCACCAACACGCTTACGTAGAGTGCGAACTGAAGAAGATATCGCAGCCGTATCGGCCAGTGTTAACGATTATCGAATCGTCGCCGTTCGCAGTAATTGGGCCTCTGTTACTCAACAACGTTGAAAATTTTGCGAAAGGATTTAGGTGTGAGGCCTTTCAAAATACAGCTGGTGCAAGAATTGAAGTCGAACGACCTACCGCAACGCAGAATTTTTGCTGAATGGGCTCTTGGAAATTTCGCAGAAGATCCACTTTTTCAGGCCATTGGGTAAATGTGAAGATACTTAACTATACCAACTCCCACTACATCCCAATTACAGTAGGAACGGTAGCTATCCATGAGCAGTATGGGTTTCTACTACCCAAAACGAGCTTGTCAAAGTTCGAAACAATAGCTGAGGAAACGGTCAAGATATTAGAACAATTTCCACAATCCCACGCCAAAAAACTTCTTCAAAACGACGCGAACGAAATATTAAGACTATTGGGGGCGGTAAAAATACACTGCATATACTGAGGACTGCATTAAAATGCATAACCAGTACTCCAGACTTGGATGGCTTTGAGAAAGTTGAGACCAGAACCGTAGCCCTAATAGAGGCTGGCAACAGGCAACCATTAATTCTGCTATGCAAACACAAATTAATAATATAAGTTGACAGAGACAATTAATAAGCTCTTAAGAAGTTGCCCTCTAAACACAAATAGATACGGGAGATCCCTTTTCTTTAGGCGCGACCGGAAATAGAGCGGTAATAATGAAACTGGAAACCCCTACAACTTCAGTAACTATAGGAAAATTAACTATTATCAATCCCGCCCTGCTTAACGGTATGGAAGTAAGCAATTTGTCAGCTACTGAGCACTCCACTAAATGAAATTCAGTAACTTTGCTATCAAATATCCAAAAATAGCTAGGATTTGTAATAATTATTCAGAAAGGTAAGATTCTTTCTCTAGAGACGAATATTGTAGCTGAATGCAATAAAGAATACATTCCGCTCTACAATTGCAAAGAGGTGTACGAAAACTACCCAACCAGCACTTCGCAGAGTGGAAGTCAAAATCCGCTGATCATGTTGCCGCAATTGAGGAAATTGATGATGACGTAATCCTAGTTAAGGACCAATCAGCGTTAATACAAGACGGAAATTTAACGAAGTTGGCGAGTGAAACTTTCCTTATAAACTTCAAAGGCGATATTACTATCAACACCACTACTTACTTTAATGAGATACTTAGATCACATACCGAAGTTGTATCTGCGAAACATATTAACTTCACTGAACATATGGATTTCCTATCACTAATATAGAGCATACATGTAAAGAACATTAAGCGCATAGCACACCTGCGGAATCTCATCGACACCCGCTCTCCACAATCAGGAAGCGCTCTACTCCTGCTCCCGTCGCTACAACTATAGCCATATTTTTGAGGCAACGACAGAAAAATAAAATACTACTGAATACAACTTTAAAAGAAGCCGAGGATGCATTCATTTCAAGAAGGGGAATAGTTAACACCAGTAAATACGCATCTGGCCAAAACTCTATTCCCACCAATATTGCTGAGGACGCGTCTACAGGTTTGTGCGTGACAACAACAGCAAATTGTATTCACGAGTAATGCGCAACTGGTAGGAGAATTTAGAATTCAGGTATTTGACAAAGTTGTCGAACTGTATAATAAGTTGTATTAACTCACCGGACTCAATCGGCTTCAAATAAAAAAAAAAATGAAAATGAAATTAAAAAAAAAACCTACAGTGTTTTACTCATACAAATTCATATACACACAAGATTAAAAAGTATAATGAATGGTATTGAAATTTTTAAATGGACCAGTTTTGTAGTTCTTTATATCTGTAAAAAATTCAGACATAAGAAATATTTCAAATAAAAAAAATGTACTAACAAATTGATACCTAGCAAATATATGCTTTGTATATAGGTATAAACTCTGTATATGAGTTTGTTTTTTTGTACAATATAATATTTATTAAGAATTTCGCAATTATTCGGAAATTAAACCTACCATGACAAAATATGTGTAAATATATATAGCTACGTTGACAATACATTTCATCACTTGGAGATCAGCTCTACGCTGATCATCTAAGCGTAGGAATTTATAATAGCAATTCACAACAAGCAATGACGAATTGAATACTATAGAGGGCACCTTCCCGAAACAGTTACTTTACTTTTTGCGATTTTACCAAGTCTGACGTCAGCTGCCTTTCCAAATCAAAACAAACAAGAGGAGGAAAAATTACATGCTTGTGAAAATTCAGTGTATGGCTTGGTAATATTGTGTTTTGTGATATTTAAACTAAACATACTAAAAACTAAAAACACAAACTAATATAAAGCCTCCAAATGCAATTTGCTTGCATTTTTATGCGGAAGATAACGTGGCAAGAAAGCATTATCCATGGGCTCTTACAACACAACGAATTCGGGTGCAACCATGAGCTCTATCAACCTTGAGCAACACATACAACTTTGAGTTTCCTTTCGTGTGCACGACTCCCAATAAAAAGGTCGAGCACACAGAGGATTGCGCTTTTAAAATTTTCCACTCATGCATTCAGTGAAGCTTTTGGTATGGGGAGAAGCTAAGGGGTGTAATACTTACACTTGGTTGCCATATATTATATTGGTTAATTTGTAGCTAGGGGTCTGGAAAGCAGAAATGCAAAGCAAAGTGCGTAATTACATTTAACATGGCAAATGTCACAATGATCTTTGTCCCTTTCTCGTTTCAAGTTAACACACTGCCTCCACGCTTCATCCCCTGGATATGCTACGGACGTCCGTCTGTCGTGAACTAATGTGTGCAGCGAGCCTCCAAGGGCTTATAGGTTTTGAGTCGGGTTTGGGACCCTCCACTTAAAAAATCACTCCTCTTTTAATGACGGCCCCCGCTTACGCTATAAGGACAACGATTTGAGGTAATGCACCTGGAACGTTAGAGCCCTCTACAGACCGCGTGCCGCTATCCAGCTGGTTGATGCCCTCATGGGCCGGGACATCGACACTATCGGGGAAACCAACCACGCTGTATGCGCGGCTTACACCAGTTTAAAGAAAGAAGCGAGCAAAGTGGGTCCTGCACTGAATGAGGGTAAGACGAAGAACCTGCTGTCAACACTCGGGGAGTCATCGCGTCTTGGACAATATGTCAGTGTTGACAACCAACAATTCGGAAATGTGAAGGACTTTGTCTACCTTGGGACCAGTATTAATTACAGAAGTGACGTCAGCCTGGAGATCAAATGGAGAATAACTCTTGCCAATAGATGTTGCTTTGGGCTCAGTAGGCAACTGAGAAGTAGAGCTCCCTCCCGAAGGACTAAACTGGCACTCTACACAATGCTCATCATTCCCGTCCTAATATATGGCGCAGAAGCATGAACGATGTTAACAGCGGATGAAAAAGTTTTGGGAGCCTTCGAGAGAAAAAATCTGCGTAAGATCTTTGGCCCCCTCCGCGTTAGTGAGGAGTACCACGTACGGTAGAACAGCGAGTTGTATGAGCTATATAGGGACATGGAAATAGTTAGGCATTTAAAAATACGGCGGCTACGCTGGCTTGGCCATGTCACCCAAATGAAAGAAGACGCTCCAGCAAGGCGAATTTACTACACGGTACCCCGAAAAGAAAGGCGTGGAAGAGGAAGACCACATCTCTGTTGGAAAAAGCTGTCTTCACTCGACAATTCTCAGTGGCACCAAAGAGCGTAGGACAGAAACAGCTGGCGCGCCATTTTGGATTCGGCCAAAACCGACACAAGGTTGTAGCGCCACATAAGTAAGTAAGTAACTTGTAGCTATAGCATATGTTAAGCTACATCCTCCTCCTTGATGTTCGAAGAGTGAAACTATCGAACCATCACTAACAGATTAAGATTTTCGGGGTAGTCTTCGTAGTGATAAGCTCCTAGTGGAGCGCCAGGATTGTCGATGAATCAAATTTCCGGAAAACTGTTTTAGTCCGAATTGCGGGGTGATACATTTAGCTGCTTGGGTGAGGACGTGTGTGGTCACTAAAACTTCGCCTCCTCCTTTATTGTCTTTTTTGGATCTCCGGCGTTCGTCGCCGTATTCTTTGTTGCGATTTTGCACCGTTTGTTCTTACTCCCTGATGGTGATTTTATGGTCATCAGCCATTTGAAAGTGATGTACCGTCAACGTACCCTCTAAATTTTGCGTACGCCCACACCATAGCAAGAGCTTCACGTTATATTGTTAAATAATTACATTTAACTAACGTTATTAAATGTCTTACGTATTCAACAGGATGCTCCTTTTCCTTCTCCCCCGGAGTAAATCAGCTTCTAGGAAAGCGAGCACATCAGTTTTAATGGTGAAAGGTATCTTATCTTCTGCTTAAAGTGAAAATGGAGGATTGGCAAGTAACTGCTTCAACTTGTTAAATGCTTCAGCTTGGGCGGCATACAACATTATTTTTCGTTAGATCTGTAAGTGGTTTCACACTTTCAGCAAATTTATCTATGAAACGGCGATACCATGAAGAAGTTTGGATAAACGAAAACAGTTCCTTGAAATTATGAGGTTCCTTTCGTAATGTGATAGAATTTTTTTCTCTGGATTGACTTTAATTCCATCCGTTGTAAGAACATGACCAAGATAATTTACTTTGGCCAAACAAAAACGACATTTCAAAAGGTTTATGCGTAGTTTTCTCCAGCTTCACAAAAACAGTACTCAGTTCTTTAAGAGGAAATGTGAACGTCGTCGAACAGATAATTTTATAATCTAGGCACGCTCCGTCTCGGCTGACAGTTGAATGGGTTGGTGTAACTACCATTCGAAATTCGGAGAGAACATAGGTTCGAATCTCCGTGAAATACTAAAATTAAGAAAAAGTTTTTGTCTAATAGCGGTCGCCCCTCGGCAGGCAATGGCAAGCGTCCGAGTGTATTTCTGCCATGAAAAAACTTATAACTTAACTCGGCTTAAAACTGTAAGCCCCTCCATTTGTGGAACCACCTCAAGACGCACACCACAAATAGGAGGAGGAGCTCGGCCAAACACCCACAAAGGGTGTACGCGCCAATTATATATACATATATAAATTTATATTGTATATTATAATTATATAGGTACGCCAGAACTTTCACGTTTGGTAATGTGGCTTTGAAGCGGTCTATTAAATGTTGGAACGTGACAGGTGCATTTCGAAGATCGAAAGGCATTCTTTTAAACTTATATGTGCCAAATGGTGTTTTAAGGCATGTTTTATCTTTGTCCATTTCCGCTATGACTATCTGAAAGCAGCCACATTGCAAATCTAGGGTCGTCATAAATTTATTACTTTTGGCCGAGTGTAGCAAGTCGTCTATGCGGCGTAACGGGTATCTATTTGGCTCTATGATCGAATTTATCTTCCGATAGGCAACACATATGCGCGTGCCACCGTCTCTCTTTGGCATCATCGCAACCGGTGAGGATCACGGCGAGTTCTTGAAGTTTGAAAGAAACGTTTGAATGCTTTGAAGTACCTCTTGAAGTTGGATCTTCTCAGATACTGCTAAATCTGTTCCATCAACCTTCTCGATAAAAATAAATCTGTTGACTTAAACGACACTAGAAAATAAACTATCACCTTTAGGCCGTTCAGGCGTAACCATTTCCCAAGGAATAGCGTTTCGGAATATACTATGAATAGCGTGTGATGAATAATCGTTAAGGACATCTGGTCCAAAGCCAGACATATGTATATACATACATTCGGCGTATCAATTTCGCGGATTGCTTCTTCTACTGCGCTCTCTTGCGCTTGTTATTAGTCTAACATACTTTGGCTCTTTCGAAAATATTTAAGTCTAATGGCAATGGATCAGCCAATTCGAAGTGGTTCATAGAATAACTTTCGAAGTATAACTGCCCCACGTGTAATAAAATTCCTGCCTGCTCCATAAGGTCAGCGCCATTCAGTGTTCTGTTACCAGTAGCTTTTGGTAAGATAACGAAGTGAATGTTCAAAAATCATTGTCCTATAAGAATTTCGCATGCAGTGGATAGACAGTTCGGCAGCGACGTGCTGCCGTCCGCAAGTCTGCTTTGCATTAGCAATGCTCGTTCGTGCACCAGAACTCCAAATAGCTATACGTTTACGAAGGGAATTTCCCTACCAATAGAAGTGGGTAGTGAGTTGAAGCTCGCCTCCTCAATTGAAGTTGTAGGTGTCGTCCTACAATTAGCAAGCATATTTTTGTTTCAGAGCTACTGCTTGTGCCATATTTGCAGAATGCTTCTCTTTTGCCTCCTCATTGTTCCTTTTAAAACAATCTTCCATACCATATGGATCTATCTATTAATCTATTTATGTGTCTTCTGTTAGCGCTTTGTATTGTTTCATCAATAGTATCGATATCAAGGTCGCAATGAATATCTGCGTTAGGTATGTACCAAGGTGCATTAGTTAAGGTCCTAAGTATTTTAGACTGGACTCGTTGAAGTATACTTAGATTCCTTTTTGCAGCAGTACCCCAAATCTCAATTCCATATTTCCAGATCGGAGCAATTATCGTTCGATAAATAAGTACTTTATTTTGCAATGATAGATTGGACTGAGGTCCAAGTAGCCAGTACAATTTCTTAAAACGATTTTTAACTTCATTTCGCTTTTACTTTATATGCTCCTGCCAGTTTAATTTCGAGTCGATCGTAATACCCAGGTATTTCGCTTTGGTGTCAATATGCACGTCAGAATTACCAACGCTAACTGGTTCAATGGTTGTCCTTCGGTTTGTGTAGTTTACTTGTATTGTTTTGTCAGCGTTAATTTCGATGTTCCATTTTTGAACCAGTTTAATGTCGCATTTAAATCGTTTTGTAAATTTTGTTTTGCGACTTCGGTTCCGGTAGATCAGCCATGTACAATAGATACAATGTTGGTCCTAAGACACTGCCTTGGGGAATGCCTGCGTTCATAGGTTGAATGTCTGAAAATGCGTCGTTATATTTAACATAGAATTTCCTGACTTGGATGTAACTCTTAAGCATAAGGTAAAAGTCATTAGTAGCTTTAGCTACGTCGAGGTATATGGACATGCACACTCGTTTTTATTCAGGTCATCATTAATTTTGTGAACTACTCTATGAATCTGTTGGATTGTTGAATGGTTTTCCCTAAATCCAAATTGGTGTTGGGGTATCAGATTCATGCTTGTTATAATAGGTTTATCTGGTCAAATAATATTTTTTCGAAAATTTTTGATATTGTCGGTAGTAGGCTGATTGGTCGATATGATGTCGCTAGTGTAGCGTTTTTGTTAGGTTTCGGGATCGCTATAACTTTAGCTACTTTCCAGGTACTAGGGAAATATTTGAGACTTATAGCAGCGTTGAAAATATTTCTTAGATATATTATTGCCTTATCAGGCATATGCTTCATAATTGTTCCCGAAATTTGATCGTATCCAGGCGATTTATTGTTCTTTAGAGTTTTTATTAATTGTTTTATCTCCGTAAGTGTGATTTTTTTAATTTGCTTCTTATTCTCGTTTGCTGCATAAGTGAGATTTATGTCGTTATTATTATTTTCAAAAGTATCTTTAAAATGTTGAGCTAAGACCGTTGCTTTTTCTGAAGTGGTTCGGGTAAAGCAGGTCCTCTGCCGGCTTGTTGATTTGGATAATGTAGTCCTGGCCACCATCAGCAGTTGCTGGTTTTGCCACGCTCAACACTTTCCAATCGTCTGTCGGGACGTCTGTGTTTTGTCTTTGTAGTAGTCGCAGCGCATATTCCGGTTTTACCACTCGCGGAATGAAAACCTTTGCCTTCGGTATTGAGGGAATGCAGCTGCGATCAACGATTTCCAGTGATGCCCCCTCCCACAGACCGTGAAGCGTTTTTACCGCTTCCTTTAGCCATGTGAGCGTGGGGTCATCCTTGCATTTTATGATTTTGGCGCCGCTGAACCACCCTGCTCCGTCGAATGCTGGCATGGGTGCGTTCGGCTCCGCGTCCATTTTAGTAAACAAGGTTTCCAGTAGCTTCATTTCCCCTACCTTCCACCGTTCCTGCGTCATTCGCCCCAGCTGGTCGCTACGGTCAGTGAGTGCCACTAAGAGGTGTCTCTTGGCAATTTCACTGGCCGCTGCCGCTGCTTTCGACGTCGTAGGTCTGTCGTCTCCGTTTTTCGGCTTAACCGTCTCGTGCCTGTGCTTCTGCTTTTTTGATGGCCCTAAGGCCTCACTATCCGCAGAACGCTGCCTCTTGATGGCTAGCTCTTCTTCGATTTTGTTCGCATATGTCGGGTCCGAGGCTGCGAACATTGGCTTTGCTGCGTAGAAGGCCCGGCCATTTTTGATCTCCTCTCTGGCCCAAGCCAAACGTTCCTCCTCTTGCTTCGTCAAGTTGGACTTGCTGCCAAATCGGTCACAAACTTTGACCGCAGCCTTGTATCGGGCTTTGGCCTTCAGCTTCTCTTTATCAGGCTTGATCCTTGGTCTGTTCTTGCTATCCGAAGCAGCACCATTGGACCTAGCCGGAGAACGCAGAAGACCTTCTTCCTCAGCTGTGTTAGTGCTCCCGACGCTTTCGTGGTCCGAGTCTTCGTTGACAACGGCACCTCCGCGCTGAAGAGCGTTATGTGTGTGTTTGGCAGTAGAATTACGACCACTGTAGCCTGCTCCCGCTACAATGGAAGTTTTGTTGCTTAAATTTTTGTTTGTATTCATCTTTTTTGTACGACCACCTGCTCGACGAGGCGAGCGCAGTGGTCTATTTATATAATGGGAAATTCAAAGCGGTCCACCACGGCAACGCCCCATGCCGTGGCAAGGCCACAGTTACTTCCTAAGGCGGCCCGGTGTTAGGAAGGCGCCGTTGAAATACAGCCGGTCTGGTGAACCCCCTGGCTGCAAACCATCCAATGGGGACGGTGTCGCATAACACCCTGGATTAGGGAGTGGGCTAGGAGAGGAAATAACGGGATGTAAGGGGTTTGGGGATGACAAAGGGATCATCGTCGGTACGGTGATCTTCGCATGATGATTGGGTGGCCACCAAGTTCGCCGTAAAGCGAATGGATGGCTAGCCAATCCCCATATGAAGCTTCCCTCTTAGTTCTCTTAGCTATGGGGGTCAGACCACCACTTAAGCCTTATCCCCGCGTCAAGGAGACCAACATGATGAGGGGTAAAAAGGTTAGGTCTGTGCCTAAATTGCTTGTCTAAAAAACAATACCTAGCACATTGCTCGTCTGCATTCAAATGTAAACATTGTGCTCGTTCTCGTCACAGCCTACTGCATCGTGCTACTACTTCAAACAAAATGCTGTCAGTATCGCTTTCTACATCACCACTCGGGCAACCAACGCAACTTGTAAGTTCTGCAGCTGCGCACACACATCGAGAAAAATCGCCACAAGACCAAGTCATACTAGCAACTGCAGTGGTGCTCATCCGAGGTGCGTCTGGCTATTTTCAATTAGGTAGAGCGCTACTCGACTCCTGCTCTCAAGTTTATTTTATTACCGAGGAATTATCTAAAAAATTGTGCCTCCCAAAATAAAGGCACCTCGTTGAAATCCATAGCATTATTATTAAACATAAAATATTAAACATAAAACATCAGCCACTGTCAAATCGCGATTGTGTGACTATGAGACACCATTATCGTTCCATGTTACCTCGCATATCGCTTAAGCCAGAGGCTGAATCTAATATCACCTCTTGGAACTTGCCGGCTAACATTGAACTCGCCGACGAAAGCTTCTTTAAGCCAACACGTATAGATCTACTCATGGGCATTGAAAACTTTTTTGACATTGTGCCTATTGGACACATAAAGTTAGTACCTGGGTTACTGTCATTACAGAAGGCTTTATTAGGCTGGGTCGTCTCTGGTCAATATAAATGACCTACAGAGAATTCATCATCAATTTGCCTACCTTAGGTTGAGGAGTCAGTGGATGCCAATTCGCAACGCCTCTGGAAGCTGGATGAACCATCAAAGGCGGACATGTAGGCCACTGAGCAAAAGAATTGCGAACAAAGTTACATGCAAACCGTGCAGAGAAACATCGAGGGAGGAGTTGTTGTCAAGCTACCATTTAAAGAGGCCCCTCAGGCCTCTTGGCCAGTCGTACGCAACTGCACTTCGAAAATTTATTGCTCAGAAGCGGCGTATAATGCGCTATCCTGACCTTCACCAACAATACATCGCATTTATGGAAGAATATTCCAGCCTTTGACATATGAGCAACGTTAAAAATGTGGATTTCGATAATCCACATTGCTATAAGCCTCATCATTATGTCCTGAAGCCAAGTAGTGCTAGAACTAAGCTCAGGGTAGTATTCGACGCTTCTTGCAAGAGTACAATCCAAAGATCATTTAACGATATTCTTGCTGTGGGGCCTACTCTGCAGAACGATCTATACAGCTTGCTACTACGGTTTCGATTATATCGTTACACACTTACTCCTGATATCGTAAATATGTACAGACAAATTTTGGTGGATAAAAATGATCGCAAATTCAAATACATCTCATGGAGAAGTCCGCGCCACGATGAAATACGCACTTATTAGTTAAACACGGTAACATATGGTACGGCGTCCGCCCGTTATCTCGCTGTACAGAGCCTCAACTACATTGCTGATGCATACGAGACTGATTATGCTCTGGGTGCCAGCACAATTAAAACGTGATTCTACGTTGATGATCTTTATGCGGTGCTGATACCCTGGCAGAGATATCGCGAATCAAATACGAAGTCACGGAGATACTAAGACGTGGTTGTTTCCCAAAAATTTCAAGAGGATGACACCATGAACGATTTAAATATGGACGAAAGTTTTACAACAAGCACTTTAGGTATAAAATGGGATCAACTACGAGATATTTTCTTTTTTCTTTTCAGCCGAAACAACCTCGGAAGTGATTAAGAGATCAATCTTATCTATTGCATCAGCGCTTTTCGATCCTTTGAGGCTTTTCACTCCCATTATAATTACTGCTAAGATCATAATACAAGAAATATGGATTTTGAAGCTGAATTGGGAAGAGTCGATGCCGCAGAACCTACAAACGGCCTGGGAACGATTTCTCAAGGACATAGCTCATCTCAGTACGCTCTCAGTTCCAAGGTATTGTGGATCAACAAATCACAGATCTTTACAAATTCATAGTTTTTGTGATTCATCTATTTGAGCTTATGGCTGTGCTATTTACCTTCGCTACAAACCAACAGAAGGCAAACCTACTGTCACCCTTTTGACTGCCAAGTCACGTGTAGCTCCAATTAAGAAGCAATCGTTACCTAAACTCGAGTTGTGTGGCGCCTTGCTGTTGGCAAGGCCAACACCTCTGTGTTTATGTGGACTGATTCACAAATTGTGCTACATTGCCTTGAAATTTACTCGGCTACCCTATCAACATTCGTCGGTAATCGAGTGTCAGAGATTCAAGATCTCACATCAGATGTAAGTTGGTGGTATGTCCCAGCAAAGTGTAACCCGGCTGATATCGTGTCACGAGGCTGTACTGCCCTTGAACTAAGCAGTTCAATTATGTTTTCAGGACCATCATTCTTACAACTTGAACCCGAAATCAGTATGGCCCACTCGATATGGAAAAGTTTCTCGAGAAAAATGTAAGCCAGCTTTTAAGGCAATCGTCGAAGAAAACTATATTTTGAAGGCGCTTGAGAGAAACAGTACATATAATCATTACTTACGCGTTATATCCTGACTGTTTCGTTTTCCTCAATTAACAAGCAGGTCGCTTGAAACTCACCTCGACAAAAGAACTCTATCGCCTCATTTGGAATGTGCGACAACGGCACTTCGCTGACGAAATACGGCTGATCAACCAACACAAAACAATATCTGGACCACTTAAATTTCTCAACCGTTTCTGCAGACTCATGCTGGCTATCGACTACTATTAGTGGCTGGGCGTCTTGAGCTAGCAGATTTGGCATATTTTCATAACTATCTTATCTTATCAGGAATCGGTTCATCGCGTTCTTTGAAAAATTGGAGTATAGCAGGCAGGACATCATTGAAACGTTTGAGCACTCGTCCTCTGCTTAACCATCGCACTTCAGAGTGAAGAAGTAGCTCTCCGTATTGACAGTCAATTACATCAGCCAAGGTTTTAAATAATCTTCTTTGTAACGCTTGAGCTCTAATCTTGTTCACAATTTTCACCACCAGTTTCATAACGTTGTTCAAGTTTAGAAAATTTCCACATAATGCTTGCTGATGTATAATACAGTGGTAACTAAGAAATTGTGGAAAACTTTCATCCTTATGACATAGCGCCACGAGCCCCTTATCACAACCCACCATAGCTGGAGCACCGTCAGTTGTCAGGCCTACCATTTTGATATTGGAATTTTCTCAGAAGAGATGAGATTTTTTAAATGAGAAAACAGCTCTAGCCCAGTAGTATCTCGTTTGAGTGGAATAAACTTCAAAAGATCTTCTTTAATTGTAAAATCACTAAAAGCCATCCTGACAAATATGGCCATCTGTGAGGTGTCAACTACATCTGTTGATTCATCCAGTTGCAGTGAAAAATAAATACAGTTATCTAAGTCATTTCTTAACTGTAAAAAATATCATTGCTCATTACTTCTACTCGCCTCATCACTGTATTAGCAGAAAGTTGCATAGATTTTATAGCAGACACTATTTCGTCTTTATTTCTAAAGTTGGTGAATAAAGAGTCTGCAGCTTCCAAAAATGCTCGTTTTATGATTTCCCCGTCTTCATAAGGTTTTTTCTTTTGTGCAATTATCTGGGAAACACGATAAGATGCTTCAGTTGCAGCCTTATTTTTGTCGATTGTTTTCAAAAATATTGGCTGTTGTCCAATTAACTGGATTTTTAAATGTTTCAGTTTTTCTTTTCTGGTGGCAGAATTTAACGGGAATGCCTTCTCATAATTCAAATGTACAGTTTTATGATGCCTCTCAATATTTCCTTTTTTAGGACTGACACAGATGTAGTACATAACAAACAAACACTTTTGCCTTTAACTTCGGTGAAGAAGTATTGTTCTTCCCATTCCGAATGGAAATGGTAAGACTTCGCCTTCTTACTACTGCTTGCCATAATGTTTTGAACTCTTACCCAATCGCTGCACGCAGAACGTTGATAATGCCGTTCAGTATTAAACTGATCGCAATGTCGACGTGCTTTGCGTATATATAAAGCCAAAAAATTCTCGAACACGCTAATCGGTTCCAGCCGATCCTAGAACGGAGACGCGACTTCGCGTCGTGTTTGTCGGCGCGAAATCGCTTACCGCAGTGTTGCCGCTGTTTATCTATATATTATGAAAATTTCTGAAATTTGCTAATACTGGTATGATTTTCAGACTTTTGGATTTTTTGCAACGTGAGCAGCGCGAGCTACCAGAATTGCCTTTGCGAGCTACCGGTAGCTCGTGATCGACGGGTTGGTAAAGGAGGTCGAGCACACAGAGGGTCGGACTTTTATGCTGTTCCACTGGTGCCACTTAAGCTACGCACTTATATCATTAGTATTGCACTTATATATATATATAATTGGCGCGTACGCCCTTTTTTGGGTGTTTGGCCGAGCTCCTCCTCGTATTTGTGGCGTGCGTCTTGATGTTGTTACACAAATGGAGGGATCTAAGTTTTAAGCCGACTCCGAACGGCAGATATTTTTTATGAGGAACTTTTTCATGGCAGAAATACACCCGGGGGCTTGCCATTGCCTGCCGGGGGGCGACCGCTATTAGAAAACTGTTTTTCTTAATTTTGGTGTTTCACCGAGATTCGAACCTACGTTCTCTCTGTGAATTCCGAATGGTAGTCACGCACCAACTCATTCGGATACGACGGCCGCACTTAATAACCAGAAAATATAAAAAATTGCATCATTATATTGAGATAAGTTTTAAAACAAATAAATTAACTGGATATTATTTTACCAGAATTTTTAATATACATCATTTCATATATACCTTTCATTAGTGTTAAGTTTTGAATAAAACAAAATTTTTTTTTTATATTTAAAATCTCGGAGCATTTTACTATTCTCATGTTTTTCTCTACCTACTTCTGTTATATAAATAATTAACCTTCGGAAGACACACTGGGGGATTAGTTACCCTACAAAATATTTAATGGGTTTCTAGCATCTGAAAATATATCGTTTACTGTATTTTAGTAACGCCGATTTTTCTCTTGGAATTCATGCAGAAAGCCCTCAGCAGTTTGTGGGGTCCGCATTTATGCAGATCTAAAAAAGCGATGGGGTGATATTTACCCCAGTGTGTAGTTGCCGTACTGCTTTTGCACATACCTACAGTAAACGTTAAAAGAAAGTTAACACCATGGAGATATTCACAAGTCTAGGACACTATCATCGTCTTGAAAATCAATTATTTTTAAAAGAAAATCGCTTCTTCTAGAAAAAGAATTATAAAAGATAAAAATTCACCTTTTAGAAAGGTAGCTAAAAAATACATGGGCTGAAAAGTCCCGAGCCTAATACATAGATGGCACTAGCTTTATTGCATTCACCTTTTTTTCAATTGGTACTAATATTAAAAAGGCAGGTGTTAAAATTTCATGATATTCTATTCTTTAGTTCGTGAGTTATTGTGCTAAGAGTGACCCTACTTTTGTTATTTTCAAAACAATGGATCAAAAAGAATTTCGTGCTTTGATTTAACACTGCTTCTTAGTGGGGAAAAATACCGTTCAAGCAAAGCAATGAATTGAAAAGTGTTATAAGATTCCGCTCCATCAGAAATAATAATTAAACGATGGTTTGCTGACGGCGGTAAGGCGGTAATACCAGAAAACATAAAAAAAATCCACAATAGTAAAGTTGCCTGAGTTAGCGGACAACGTAAAGATATCACAATAACATGTTGGCTTTATATGGCACGAGCATTTGACTAGGAAAAAGCTCTGTTTAAAGTGGGTGCCACGTTTCCTCACTTCTAAGACAACGCACCATTCACAAGTCAATCAAAACAATGACTTCGAATTGCTCCCACATCTACCATATTTGCCAGATTTGGCTCCCAGCGACTCCCAGCGGTTGTTCGCAAACCTAAAAAAAAAATCTTACCGGCGAAGAAATTTCGCTCGAACGAAGAGGTTATCGCTGAAACTGAGGTCTCTTTTGAGGCAAGAGATAAATCGTTCTACAAAAGTGGTATTGAAATGTTAGCGCGGCGCTGGAATGATTGTGTTATTCTTGATCGAACTTACGTTGATGAACAGTGCTAATTTTCAAAAAAAAATTTTTGCAAAAAAACTTGTTTTCTTTTTTAGGTCCGAGACTTTTCAGCCCACCGGTTATTATGGTGCGTGACTACCATTCGGAATTCACAGAGAGAACGTTGGTTCGAATTTGAGTAAGAACACCAAAAATTAAGAAAAACATTTTTCTTATAGTGGTCGCCCCTTGGCAGGCAATGGCAAACCTCCAAGTGTATTTCTGCCATGAAAAAGCTCTTCATAAAAATATCTGCCGTTCGGAGTCGGCTTGAAACTGTAGGTCCCTCCATTTGTGGAACAACATCAAGGCGCACACCACAAATACGAGGAGAAGCTCGGCCAAACACTCAAAAAGGGTGTACGTGCCAATTATACATACTATATATAATTATAATATCTAATATACGTACATACCGTCAGTATCAAAGGAAACACATATTGATGAGTTTTGAATATTTATGTTTATTTTTTTTTAATTTTAATTAATTTGATGCAAAAATATAATTCATACCATTTAATACAAACCCCATATAATGCAACTATCTAGCTAACTAATAATTGACTAACTACTTTTTATGAGTATGCTGTTTCCTCGTGTTCTTACTAATTTATTTTTTGTATCAAATTTCTTACCGAGTGGACGTGTTAGAAAAAGACTCCGGTTGGAATCACGAAAAGTTCGGTCTATAAGCGCGCAAGTCACGTAAGGTTCGCCCCAAGCGTGCTGCTTCCGCGAGTGCTATCGCTTCGAAAAAAAATTTAATTGCTGCAATCGGGTTTTCAACACTTAATAGTGAAACGAAAACTTTTGAAAACTTTTTATTCGCTATTGCGCTATCTTCAATACAAAATCACTCAATTGCTGATAGAACAATAAATTTACTGCAAATCAGCTGTTTGCGCCAAAAGTTGTCAGTTCCCAATACACAAACCAACTGCAGGAACGAAAAAGTGCAATAACTCAACTATCCTGAACACAAACCCTCTTCAATAACACTTCACATTAAGGGTTGCCAGGTTCATAATAAAAAAAAAAAAAATTAAAAAAAAAAAAAACAGCAATTATAAATATTTATCAACAAATTGAGGTATGTTTCATTCACCGCCTCCGGAAGGAGGCGCAGAAATCAAAAATGTATCTGACCAAAAAATAATAAATAGGCAGCTGCTAGAAAAATTAGAAAGAATTGAGCGAATATGTCATGAGCTTAAGGAAGAAAATGATCATTTGAAGAAACAAAATTTGCAATTACAAAATGAAAATATTAAATTATGTAAAAGTCAAGAGCCAGCTCAAGTGCATCCAAAAATAATTGAAGAATTTCATACCGACGAAGAGGAATTAGCACGTGAAACTGATTGGATTCTTAAGAAAAGGCGCCCAAGTTAGAAGCGCAAAGCAGACACATCACCCGAAATTCTGCCATCTTTACCAATCTCCCAAACCGCACATCAAAACGAAATAAAATCTTTGCATATAAATTCGGCACCAAAGGAACGTCGACCACCACCAATAATGATAACAGGTGTGGTCAATTATCAGAAATTGTATAAAGATATTAAAAACCAAGTAGAAAATGATTTTTCTATCAAACTTGAAAACAATAACGTTCACAAACTCAATCTAATTAACAGCTTGGATTATCGAAAAGTAACGTCGTTTTTAACTACCGCAAATATGCCGTGGCACTGCTATGAAAATAAACAAACAAGAGAAATTAAAGTTATAGTAAAGAACCTACATCACACATGTGACCCAGTATCTATAATATCAGATCTCAAAGAACAGGGGTTTGAAATAACAAATGCAATAAATAAACTAAAGTGGAAAACCAAAGAGCCATTAAACATGTTTATACTATCCTTTAAATGTGAGGAGGATATTGAAAAAATTTACGAAATTACAAAAATCTTGGGTTCGATTGTCAAAATTGAGAATCTTAAGCCATCTAGAATGATACCCCAATGCAAAACTTGCCAATCTTACGGCCACACAAAGAACTATTGTTGCAAGCCACCTCGATGTGTAAAATGTGCAGGCAAACATGCTACTGTTAGTTGCACGAAACCAGATACACAAATGCCCAAGTGCTGTAATTGTGGGGAGGAACATCCGGCAAACTACAGAGGTTGCCTGGTAGCAAAGGAACTACAAAAGATAAGAGACAATAAGACAAAAATAGCTCCAACTAATTCAGCTAACCGTGGAAATGCTTTTGTTAAATACCCTGAAAATAGACGCAGCACTGAAGTCCAAACAGCACAAACAAAAACTTATGCAGATATTGCGAGAGAAAATATACCAAAATCTCGAAACAATAGTAATGATTCACTTTCCCAAATTCTTTCTCTCTTAAACCAGCAAGAAACTTTTTATAAATCTCTGGAAAAACGTCTGGATCGACTCGAAATGCTCGCAAATAAAAATTTATAAGGATGGAGAAATCACTTCGAATTATGACATGGAATGCGAACGGTTTAACAAATCATTTGAACGAATTCTTCAAATAGAAAAAGTAGATCTGTGTCTTATATCAGAAACTCACTTAACAACCCATACATATGCAAAGATGAAAAATTACAGCACTTATTATACAAATCACCCTTTAAACAACGCCAGAGGAGGAAGTGCAATTCTGGTTAAAAATAGTATACGACATTTTGAAAAAGAAAAAGTTTGCATTGAAGAATTTCAATCCACTAGCATAGCAATAAATGTCGAAACGAACGAAATATGCTTAACTGCGGTATATAGTCCTCCACGACATAATATCAAATCAGAGCAGTATAAACAACTACTTCAAAAGCATATAGGAGACTCATAATAGGAGGAGATTTCAATGCAAAACACGTTCATTGGGGCTCGAGACTCACAACAACTAAAGGTCGTGAGCTCTATAAAGCTGCAAGAGAAACTGGCTGTGAATTTATCTCCACCGGCAAACCTTTATTGGCCAACAGACCAAAATAAAACTCCAGATCTAATTGACTTCTTCATTGTAAGAAAAATTTGCAAAAAATCCTTGCTAGTATATACCTTAATTCAGATCATTCACCCGTATATTTAAAACTAAGTGAAGGCATTGAACTTAAACAACAAGCGCCTACTCTGACCAACAAGTTTACTGATTGGGAGTATTTCAAATATGCGCTTAATCAAAACGTTCAAAAACAAAATACACTCTCGTCACATAATGAAATTGATGAAGAAGTATTATTGCTTACCCAACAAATCCAAAATGCCGCATAGTATAGCACACCAACTTAAACAGCAAAACAAGCAGAACTTCGTTATCCAAATGAAATATATTCCCTTATCGCCGAAAAAAGAAAGTTAAGAAAAAAGTGGCAACGAACCCGACAACCATCGCTAAAAACTTTGTTAAATAAAATGACTCAACATTTAAGAGAAGAAATTAATAAACTAAAAAATGTATCCTTCAATCACTATTTACAGGAACTGACAGCGGAAAAAAGTACTGACTACTCCCTATGGAAATCTACAAAATACCTGAAAGACCGACTATACAAAACCCTCCAATTAAAAAACCCAATGGCTTGTGGCCTAAGAGCGATATTGAAAAAACGGAAGTCTTTGCTGATCACTTAGAAAAAACATTCAAGCCTCATGAAGCACATCATGCACCACTGCTTACAGATATTCATCAAGCTGAAAACCAGTTCTGTTTGTCTTCGCCTGCAGAGATAAAGCGTGAAATAAATCTCCTGAAATCTAAAAAAGCACCCGGCTTCGATCTTATCACCGCTGAAACCTTAAATAATATTCCTCAAAAAACATTGATTAAGCTAACAAAAATTATAAATGCATGCCTTAAGCTAAAATATGTGCCAACGTCCTGGAAAATTTCAGAGGTAATAATGATACCAAAACCTGGCAAAATTCCTCACGAAGTGTCATCATACCGTCCAATCTTCTTGCTACCTATAATGTCCAAACTACTCGAAAAAATAATTCTGCAGCGGTTAAAGCCTTTGTTTCAAATCAAACGCCTTATTCCTACGCACCATTTCGGACTTCGAGCAAAGCATTCAACAATCGAACAAGTGCATAGGATCTCAAATGTGGTAGAAGAAGCAATTGAAAAGAAAAAAGTGTGCTCTTCCATATTTCTCGATGTTGCTCAGGCCTTCGACAAAGTATGGCATGACGGACTACTCCATAAAATTAAAATCTTGCTTCCAAGGGAGTTTTCGGACCTATTTACTTCGTATCTAAATAACAGATATTTCAGGATCAAGTGCGATAGCTCTCATTCAAGCCTAAAGCGGATTAAGGCCAGGGTTCCACAAGGCAGTATCCTTGGCCCTATACCTTACGTGCTTTTCACATCTGACCTACCGGTCTCTGAGACTAGCACTATAGCTACCTTTGCTGACGATACGCGCATTTTAGCAATTGGAGACGATGAGACACAGTCCTCTCGCAAACTTCAGGAAGATGTTAACAAAATCACCGAATGGACTACAAAGTGGCGTATAAAACTTAATGAAGCCAAGTCACTCCATGTGGATTTTACAAACAAAAAAATTCAATATATGTATATATTTCTGGCACGAAAATTCTTTACTCCAATACGGCGAAGTATTTAGGGATGACGCTTGATGCCAAACTATGCTGGAAAGAGCACGTTACAATAAAACACGTGGAATTAAACCTCAAAATGCAAAAATTAAACTGGCTTACTGGAAGGAGGTCGTGACCTAAAGATGTCATTAGTATCAGAAGTTGTCAAACATTACGCTGTAGCTCATGCCGAAAGGCTCGAAAAACATATTAACCCGGAGGCTCGGCGACTTGCCAATTTAGATCACCAATGTCGGAGACTGAAACGAAAAAAACCAAATGATCTTGTTCCAGAAATTTTGAGACTGACAAATATATGTAAATTTTTGTCAGCTGCCTTCCAGTTATATACGTATTTCCTGTAAATACTGTTGAATTTAATAAAATAATATTACTTGATAGTTGTGAGCTAGGTGTAATAGAATGAAATGTATTTAAATATTTAAAACGTTTCAATAAAAAAAAAATGTAGTTTAGTAAGGCCAAGATAGTTTTCCGATATATTCTTTTCTTTAGAGCGCAAAACCTATTTCTGATCAAATGTTTCTTTATGTGAATAAAATCCAAGCATTTTATTGTATTATCTGATATTGTTGCGAAAGGTTACTTTGGCAACCCATTTGGTATTTTCTCACTTCTCTGCTTTTCTCATTCGCCAATCAACAGCTGTCAAAGAAAAGCAAGCTCTCTTTTCCATTCTAGACGTTGACGAAAGCTCATGGACGCGCATAAAAACAATTGTAAGACACATATAATGTTTTCACTTATTAATTGTAAACTTATTTATCGCTAAATAAAGTTGTCAGCCTTTCTAAACAGTAAACAAACGGAGTCTTATTTACTGCACCAGGGCTTGCTAAAAGGGAATTTAGCCGCGTCACACTGCCGTCGTCAACATTCTGAAAAAAATGTCTATTTTCGTTTAATAAGCTGAAAAAATGGAGGATGTTTCTAAAGCTGCATCGCCACGGGGAAACGCAGACGCTGATACAATAAGCGCAGTCGAGGGTTTATTAGATGAGGCTGACAAAACTGGCCATGCTGTGACAATTGGCACCGAAACGCCTACTGCCGACACCGCGCCAGATCGACACGCATTTACACCTGTTCGTCAAACTGCACCATTTGCAATCCCGTTCACTTCAGTTACCTCCGGGATTAGGGCTACACACTTTTACAGTGCAGTACAGCCATACGCATGTGGCGTTCCACAACCTATAGACCTGCAATGCAACCAAACTGCAGGTATAACAGGAACACACATTCCATCGACCACGTTCAATGTCGTCCCTAACCTTGCTTACGTGATGACATTTCCGTATACTTCCACTACGAACGGCATGACGACCATGCTGCTCAACTTAACCTCAAACAGCAATACAGTCTCGGCTATATCCTCACCTCAACCCGTTTCTGCATATACATCAATGCACAATTTGCACAGTTGTCAGGATTTTCACACCCAAATGTTAACCCTAACTTAAATATGCCTTATGGAGGGCATGCGACCGTTACTAATCCATATAGTTACTCTACGACAGCCGACCTAAATTTGACTGCGGCACATATAGCTAGTCGTCAAGTGCTTACGAAAGATCTGCCAACCTTTACAGGTAGGCCTGAAGACTGGCCCGTATTTATTACTAACTACGAGCGGTCTACCTTACGGTGCGGATTCACGGACCAAGAAAACCTTATTAGATTGCAGAAATGCGTAAAGGACCAAGCATTAGATTGGATTGGCCATTAATACACTCCGCATGCTGTATGGTAGACCAGACGTAATTCACCAAGTAATGCTGCGTATGTTAAGGGAGGAACCATCTGTAAAGCCAGACAAATTAGAAACCTTAGTAACATTTTCATTAGCAGTACAAAATTATCGCGCTGCAATGCAGGCGGTCGGTCTAAACGATTATCTAAATGATCCAGTGCTATTAAACGAGCTGGTAGCTAAACTGCCATGTAACCAAAGGTTGAGTTGGGGTCAGCAATGTATGTCCCTGAGGCGCGCTGATATTGCTGCATTCGATGATTGGCTTTTCGGTCTAGCCATGTGCGCTAGCCAGGTCACTTCCATCCAGACATCGGCGATAGCATCGTGTAATAGCAACGTCGAAGCAAAAAAGGGAAATCGCGAATCACTAAAGGGCAGAATAATGATTCATTGCCTGAAATGCGGTGCGAGCCATACGTTGTCTGATTGATATGAGTTGCGCGCCCTATCGCAAAGTGACAAATGGAAATTTGTACGTGACAATAAACTCTGTTTACGCTGCTTGAAAAGTAATTTCATTCGTCGATGTAATTCGAAAAGGTGCTGTGGCGTAGATGATTGTAAAATGGCTCACCATCCACTGCTTCACAATGCTAATTGAGTCTCAATTGGCGAACGAGCTTGATTTAGATGGGCCAGTTGAATCGTTATGCTTGCGTTGGACGTGAGAAATTACTCAAAACGAGACAAATTCCAATTTTGTTAATCTTTATGTTTCACCGACCACATTACCCTCTCAAAAATACAGGCTTCGAAACGTTTGAACCGTTGCTAATGTACTACTTCCTCAGCAGTCCCTGTTCAGCTCTACGATTAGTAAGCACGCACACATTAAGGGTCTGCCTATAATAAAGCAAGAGCGCGAATTTTGATAGGTTTGGACAACACTAAAATAGGAATCCCTACCGAAATAAGAGAAGATAGGGGATCCGACATTATTGCCGCAAAGTGCCGACTAGGATGGAGTGTATATGGACGCGATAAAACTAACTGCGTTGAACAGCCGAGAATATTGCATACCTGCGAATGTGCTGCAACCAGAGACGATCGTATGGACCAGCCACTGAAAACATATTTTTCTATTGATGCCATCGGATCATATGCACCAATTAAGCTGTTGATATCTAAAGATGATGAACGCGCTCTTCATATCATGGAAAAGACCACACGCTTTATCTCCGCTCAAAAGAGATTGAAAGCGGGTTACTTTGGAAGCACGAAGCTTCCTGATTCCCTGCCTTTGGCAATCCGGCGATTCTCGTGCTTAGAAAGTAAAATGAAGCGTGATTGGTCAACTCACCAATTTCTTATAAACAAAATACATGATTATGAGAAAAAAGGGTACGTACGTAAGTTGAAAAAAAACGAAATAAAATATAGCGCTAGGTCTTGGTGCCAATAAAAAGAAAACACGATTGGTTTGGGATGCTGCAGCAAGGGTAAAGGGTGCCGGGCTCAATGATATGTTGCTGAAAGGGCCCGATCTACTTAAGTCTCTTTTGGGGTACTGCGATTTCGCGAACGACGTTTCGCAGTTTGTGGAGATATACGCGAAATGTTCCACCAGATTAAAATTATAAAAGAAGATCAAGTGGCGCAAAAATTTCTTTGGCGAAACGATGTCTCGTCTCGCGACTACGATATCTACGTGATGAGGGTTATGACATTCGGCGCTTCGTGCTCGCCTTCCTTGGCGAACTATATTACATAAAAAATCGTGACGCTCAACAATTTGCTGATCTCCAACCTGATGCTGAACGGGCCATCGTTAGTAACACATTTGTTGACGACTGGCTTCAGACTGCAGACTCTGAAAATGAATTGGCTCGTCTAGCAACTAAAGTTCGTTGGGTTCATCAGGAGGGCGGATTCCAAATGAGAAACTGGAAATCTAACTCCAAACACGTACTATTTTCATTAGATGCTGACGACGTTCCAGCCGCCAAATGTTTTGAAGAGCCAGAAGCCGTTATAGAAAAGGTACTAGGGATGTGGTGGCTGCCAGTTTCAAGTGAGTTGACATACATCGGAAACTTTCCAAAGGAAGTTTTAAATGAAAATATGATCGTGTCGAAGCGACAAATTTTGCGCACAATAATGACGATTTTCGATCCTATGAGTTTGCTCGGTTTTGCCATTGTACAGGAAAAAATCATTTTACAAGATGTCTGGCGCTCCGGAGTAGGTTGGGATTCATTGGGTAAAACGCATTCCTGCGATCAAGGGCATAAAAATTCTCCATTGCCTTTCACTTGCCAGCGAAAACCAAAACAATCAGTTGCACATTTTTGTAGATGCAAGCATAAAAGCCTACGCTGCGGTGACCTACATCCGGTCAGAAGTAGGATCGCAAATATCCTGTTCACTTTTGGCTTCGAAAACTCGCGTTGCGCCATTGAAGCCCATTTCCATACCCAGGCTGGAGCTGTTAGCTGCTGTTTTGGGACTTAGGCTGGCAAATGTTCTTAGCTATGAACTGTCCATTACAGTAAATCGCAGAGTATTCTGGACAGACTCCAAGAATGTGTTGTTTTGGCTGCGTTCGAGCACAAGAAAATACCATCAATTCGTGGCGCTGGTTATGAAGGGGAAGCCACCTTCTCAGTTTCTTCAAAAGCTACTCAACCCAGATAACATAGAGACAGCAGAGCTTGCAATTATGCTTAATTGTCAAAGGGAGGTGTTCCATGAAGAGATTTGTCGTCTGAATAATGGTGAGGAAATCAATCGAAAATCTTTTCTTTTCAAGTTCTCCCCATACTTAGACCAGATTGGCCTGCTGCGAGTAAAAGGTAGAATTGATGCTGCTGAGGGTGTTGCCATTAATGTCAAGCGTCCAATAATCCTGCCACGCAAGTACGACGTAACGCGACTACTCGACGATTTCTATCACAGGAAATTTCACCCCCATCACCACGAGATCGTCGTCAACGAGATCAGGCAAAGGTTCTGCATCTCCTCCTTGAGAAGGCTGGTAAAAGAATGTGCTGCAAAATGTCAAACCTGCCGGAACCGTAGGGCTTCTCCTCAACCTCCTCAAATGGTAGATCTGCCAATGGAACGTGTGTCACCTTTTACCAGGCCGTTCACCTTTACAGGGGTAGACTATTTCGGACCTATGGATGTTGTAATTGGCCACAGGCGTGAAAAGCGGTAGGGTGCTTTACCACCCGCGCAGTTCACATTGAAATCTCACCTTATTTATCTACCAAGTCATTTTTGCTGATTTTTAAACAATTTGTGAGTCGCCGTGGAGTACCGAAGCGAATTATTTCGGACAACGGCACCAATTTTCGCGGTGCTAGTGTGCTTCTAGTAAAAGAAATTGAAAGAATATCGTCTGATGATATAGAAAGGAAATACCCTGAAGTTGAATGGATTTTTATTCCACCCGCTTCACCACATATGGGAGGGTCATGGGAGCGCAGGATACGTACCAGATTCCGGTATGCGAGAGGAGGTGTTAAGAGCCGTTCTAGCCGACATCGAAAACATTTTAAATGCAAGGCCACTGGCGTACGTGCCGCTTGATTCAGCCGAAGATGAAGCTCTTACGCCAAACCACTTTCTGATGGGACACTCTAGTGGTATTCCAGAACTAACAGATAATGCCAACTCTGGATCGGCTCTACGGCAAAACTTTAAAATTTCTAGCCAGTTGGCTGACCAATTTTGGAGACGCTGGGTTAAGGAGTATCTCCCCTGCCTTTCCAGACGTGCAAAATGGTATCAGCCACCAGCAAACCCAATCAAATTGAACGACGTGGTTGTCATCGTAGACGAAAACTCCAAGAGAAATTCGGGGCCAAGAGGAATAGTAATAGATATGAATTTTGGTAAAGATGGCTAAGCTCGTAGCGCAGTAGTCAAGACAGTAAATGGATTAGAGTAACTGCGGGTATTGTGGTATACCCATTTTATTTTCGTCTATAAAATCGTTAAATTTTATTTGATTTGACTGAAAATTTATCAATAATATGCTACCGTTATTAAGTTCAAATAAACCTAGCTTCAAAAGCCTTACAGCCGCGAGTTTCAGAAATATTTAAGAAAGTACTGCAAAAGACGGAAACAAGCCCTTGAAGAAATTGGTAATGTGGTATACCTTATTCTGGTAATGTGGTATAGTATACCATATTACCCGCATATGATGCCTTTAATAATAAGTCAGTTACTAAAATTTTATTGCGAACCATTTAAAAAAGGATTATGAACTGAATTAAAACATATTGAACAAAAGTATTTTAAACTTCAATTGACAAAAAACGATACAATAAAATTCATAACAGTTGTAAGAGTATTACTTACAAGAATCGCAAGGAAAAATCACTTCGATTGGGAATACACTTTTCGTGGGCCCAAATTTGTTCGCATTGCAGACAAGAGGTCCAAGGCTTCATTATTATATCCTCCCCATAAATTTTGCCACAGTAGTTGCAAGAGGATTCTTTTGTTGGTGGAACATCTGGAAACTCCTCTTCACTGTCACTTGAATGCGAGTCAACAAACGATTTGGTAGTAATATTTTTTTTATTACAGGGTTTTGGGGATGGATTAACCGGAGCATTGCGTTTTCTGTTAATGCTTTCAATGCTCTGTAACAAATTACACTTATAAGGCGAAGTTGTTAAAACAGTTGCCTTTGTTTTCCGGCCTTTCCGATTAGGTGGAAGATCTCGTAGTTTTGGTGGTGGAGATATTTCCCAGGGAGTAACGAGTCCTCGGCTTGTGCTTGCTTCTATGAACAAATTAAATAACGTTCCTAAAATTTCCATAGATTTTATTGCGAAACTTACGAATTTCAGGCTCAATTTCCATGGTTGATGCGCCTGGGGTTTCTTCTGTCGTTGAATTTATAGTTTCACCTGGATCCTCTGAGAAGACAATATATCTCGCAAGATTTTTTATATTTAAAACTGAATTGTACCTGATGATGATGAGTTCCCAGCTATAAAATCTGCATCTGTGAAAATATGTTTATCAAACGGATAAATTCCCGTGGCTTTAAAACCATTTATTGCAATTTGTCCAGTTTGAACCCTCAAATAAGCCTTAGTAAATAGTCCTGCGATATCAAAATGTGTAACTTTTCTGCCCTGTTCACGCATAAATCGTCTTATTTCGTCATTATAGTACTTCTTCTAAGGTCCCATAAAAGCCTTATCCAACGGTTGACGTTTGTGTGTTGAATGGGGTGGCAAAGAAAGCATAGTCACATTGTGTTCGCGAGCTAGATCAATAACTTCTATATTGCGTGTGTGGCTATAATGCCCATCTAATATAAGAAGCAGGGGTTCAGACGGAGATGGTTTCGTTACGCTTAAAAAACGCCTGAACCATTTCGTGAAGATGGGAATCTGAACCCATCCAGACAAATGTCACGCCAAGTTTGAGCCAGGGGGAGCGTCTTTCATTAGAAGAGGGTTATGGTTTTTTCGTGGAAAGATGAAAAATGGTGGTACGAAACCACCTCCTGCGCTCATGCAAGTGATGACTGTAACAAGCGATCCTCGCCCAGCTGAAGTCATTGTTCCAATCTGTTTTTTTCCTTTCCGAGCGATTATTTGTGCCTGCTGCGAAGGAACTACTGATATTCCGGTTTCGTCAACGTTCCAGATACGAGTAGGCGGAAGATTATGTTTTGCGTTTTCTTCTTCCAGCAATTTGAAAAATATATCAACGGTCGACGCTTGTTCCAGTTGGCTTTCGAAAACTCAGAACATTTCGGTATCGGTTACAGAAGCCTTTTAGTCAAATCCTTGCTTCTTTAATAACGGAGAACTTATTGGAAATGTTGTTTCTTGTGGCAATTTGATAACACAATGATCGCACGTCTTCGCGTGTTAGTCCCCAGTACCTTGACTCCATTTCTAGTAAATATTTAACTAAGTCATTTTCAATTTCCGCTGTTAAAATCGGAGCCCGGCCAAGTTTAGTTGTCAACAGCTCCTCGATGGATTTCTCGCTTCTTGACATGCGCTGCAGAGTATGGGGGACACTAAATGTCTTGGAAGCCAAGAGAATACCCATTTCACCTTTTCTAACCGCTTGGATAGCTTTTTTTATATCCTCTGCTTTCCATTTTCGTATTTCACCTTTCTTCGGCATTTTTTTAATCGAGAGGGTAATATGGTACACTATACCACTTTAGCCGCATTAGAGTTTGAACAAATTAATTTGGATAATTAAATATCGACCAAATATACAAAAATATTGCTTATATGCTTCACTAGTATTAAACTCACTTATTACTTCCCGATGAATAAATGCAGTTTAAAGCACAGGATTTTAATTTGCCAGAAATTTTCCATTGAGCACAAAAAAATGCCAACCACACGACCACGCGATTTTTTTACAACTGACTCACTGTATGCCTTGCAAAACACAAATCAAATCACGCTTTCTTAAGATTCTGAGAATGCCGAAATATCTAACTTGGTCCCGTTATTTCCACGTCTTTAGTTTTCGAATAAAGCTGGTATACCACATTACCCGCCTATACCACAATACCCGCAGTTACTCTATGTGCACGACCGATAGTAAAGTTGGCGAAATTGGACGTCGAGGTTGAAAAACGTGGGGTAAACGTCATGCATAAAACCGCATAAGATTCACGAAGGGGGGTGTTGCGAAAGGTTACTTTGGCAACCCATTTCGCATTTTCTCACCTCTTTGTTTTTCTCATTCGCCAATCAACAGCTGTCAAAGGGAAGCAAGCTTTCTTTTTCATTCTAGACGTTGACGAAAGCACATGAGCGCGCATAAAAACAATTGTAAGACAGATATAATGTTTCCACTTACACAGGCCGACAAAATTTAACCAACATTCAGACCCAGAAACCAGACTATATATTTCCGAAGGTTTATGATGCGCTGAATCCAAATCTGGCCTCAGAATTGCTCTATCAGCTCTGGTTTTCGAGATATCCTAACCTAAAAGTGCAAAAAACCCCATTTTTGCCCATATTTGAGGTTATGTAGCCTTGCAGATGTTTTCTTTCACCAAAATTAAAGGATGGCATCTTTAAATACAATCCTTCTTTTTTCAAATGGCGTTTTGTTTGCTCCAATATCATTTTTTTTCGCAGAGATATCGCAATTTGAAATTTTCATGTTTCGAAATTTTCCTACACCTGAAAATCGATTAAGATAACATAGACATGATATATTCGATTACTAATTTTCTTGAATTGAGTCTTATTTTTCTTAAAATTTTGTCTCACACCATAAGTGTGCTGACTCACCATACCCCTACACTATCTAACCTTTGGGTACCGAGTCACACACAGCCCTAACCCCTAGAAACCACCCCTATCATACCGCGAGCAGGCTAACCCACATAACCGCAAGCAGGCTTTACCACAAACTCCAAATTTACATACTATTAATCCATATATTTCAGGCCCTCAAACCCAAGAAAATTAGTAAGCGACTATATCATGTCTATGTTATCTTAATCGATTTTCAGGTGTAGCAAAATTTCGAAACATGAAAATTTCAAAATGCGATATCTCTGCGAAAAAAAATGATATTTGAGCAAACAAAACGCCATTTGAAAAAAGAAGGATTGTATTTAAAGATGCCATCCTTTAATTTTGGTGAAAGAAAACATCTGCAAGGCTACATAACCTCAAATATGGGCAAAAATGGGGTTTTTTGCACTTTTAGGTTAGGATATCTCGAAAACTCAAACTAATAGAGCAATTCTGAGGCCAGATTTGGATTCAGCGCATCATAAACCTTCGGAAATATATAGTCTGGTTTCTGGGTCTGAATGTTGGTTAAATTTTGTCGGCCTAGTTCCATTAAACACGAAAGATACGATTATCGTAAAAACTCAAACTAATAAATTAATTTTAGTTATCAATCCGAATTTTGCATGGACAGAGAAGCAGATATTAGTTTAAATTATTTCGGATACTTTTCCTTGTAGACTAGTGTTATTAATTGTAAACTTATTGATCGTTAAATGAAGTTTTCAGCCTTTCTAAACAGTAACCACACGGAGTCTTATTTACTGCACCAGGGCTTGCTAAAAGGGAATTTAGCCGCGTCACACTGCCGTCGTCAACAGATATCTTCGAATAAATTAAGCAATATTAAGTTTATTTTATCTGAATACTCACAAAAGAAATGGTGTAAATAAAAACTTTGTCCCTGTTTGTGGAAAAAAGTTGAATGGGGCTGAAATTTACCCAGTGTGTCGTTAACGTAAAAAAAACTAAATAGGTGTACCTTCCGAAGGTTAACGTAGTTTATCTCTTAGCTCCTAAGTATCACTCGTTGTTAGTATGATATAAGTCACTATGATAGTAAGTACGATCTATATATCTAAACCCGTTAGTTATAATTTGAGTTTGAATACAACTTTAAAATACTATAGCCAAAGTCGTTTAATTTGTTTTAAGCACAATTATAAATGCACGCATTATTCACATTTATTGTATGTTGTAGTGGCAACTATCATACTTTACCTGCTGAAATTGTTTAAACAACTCTACCTACCCGAGATTTTACATTAAGATCGGCGCATGCAATACAAACAATATAACTCCATTTTATAATTTGCCTTCCCAGTTTCAGTTATGTTATTCCAGTTTCTTCTTAACGAATTTGATATTTGTTGGGATTGTATAGTCTTGGATGCTCTCTGATTTTTATGTCTCCTAACATTTTTTTATCCAGTCCAAGGCGACTCTATAATTTGATATCAGTAGAACAGTAGATTAATCCGCCTTGGAGAATAATTGCCAAAGATATATGTTTTGTTTACATAAATATTTCATTGTTTACATTCGTATTATGAAGTAAAAATTCTGATTTGAAAAGGAAATAATAAATTCCCAGCCATTCAAATTAAATAAAAATAATTTAAATGTTATTTCGGATCAAATTTTAATATAAATAAAAAATGGGCGAATATGTTGTGAAGGACAGCAAATCAGTCGAAGGACAGCATTTTAAAATCATTTATTAAACCTACCTTAATCTTTCTGTTGTGGATCGGCCTTTTGCATTTATAATGACTTGATTTAAATGTTTTACCTTTCGTTAAAATCGATTTTTCCATAAATAACATTTGCGGATGATACCGCAGCTATCCACCGAAAAAATTACTAAGAGGGTCATTAACTTTCTTGCATTCGTGGCAAAAATGTACAAATAGATTTGTATATTTGAAACTCACATTTGTTAAATGAACCGACAATCTACAGGGTGAACGATATGAAGTGTTACCAACTTCACACTGCTTGTATTTGTAAAACAGCTCATGACATCAACGTCAAAATTGTTCTAATGACTGTTCAATATATTGTTTATAAGCCATCAAAAACATTTGCGTCTCAGTTTTGTTGAATTTTATTTTCTGTGATGGAATTCAAACGTAATAGTGTGATTGCGTTATATTTGGCTGGAAAATCACAACCAGCCATTGTTCGTGAGCTCAGTCACCTCAAAGTGCATAAAATATTTGTTTATCGCACTATAAAACGTTTCAATTATACTGGTAGCATTGCAAAACGCTATGGAGGTGGACCAAACAAAACCGCAACAACGCCAGAAATGGTTCGGAAAATGAAGTCTCGACTTGAACGAAATCCATGTCGAAGTGGAAGAAAAATGGCCAAAGAATTAAAATATCGCAAGACAGCATTCGACGTGTATTGAAAAATGAGGTCAAGGTCAAGGCTTACAAGTTCCAAAAAGCACACGATCTTTCACTCCAGCAAAAAAAGTTCGGTGCGAAAAAGCAAAGGAGTTGTTGCGTTTGCACGAACGTGGCGAATTTCCTAACATTGTGTTTTCTGATGAAAAAAATTTCCCAATTGAGCAGTTCATAAACACTCAAAACGATCGTGTTTACTTGACTGAACGCTCATACGAGAATTTGGGCTTACGTATGGCCACTCGAAGCAATTTCCATCGCAAGTAATGGTTTGGGCCGCAGTGACCTCTGATGGACGCTCTCCAATCGTTTTTATCGCGCTTGGTGTCAAAGTGAATTCGACTTATTATCGCATTATTATTATGTTTTAGCAGCTGCTTTAGACCCGTGGACACGCAAACATTTCGGTCGTAGACCATGGACGTTCAACAGGACTCGGCACCATCTCATTAAGCTCGTGTGAACCAAGAATGGTTAAAAAATCATGTTCCACACTTCATTTCGTCCACACAATGGCTTTCGAATTCGCCAGACGGAAATCTGATAGACTATTTCATCTGGTCCATTTTGGAGAGCAAAGTGAGGACTAAAAAATATGCCTGTATGGATGCGCTGAAAAAAGCGATTATACGAGAATGAGCCAAAATACCTCAAGATCACATTCGCGTAGCATGCAACATATTTTTTGACCGTTTGAAGGCTATAGTCGAGCTAATGAAGTGAATAACATACATAGTTAAAATTGTAATCATTTTTGAACAATTTTGTCTTTGAAATCAATAAAAACTAATCTCACACAAAAAATGTATGGTGTTTTGAATAGGTAACACTTCATATCGTTCACCCTGTACGTTAAAACTGTATTGTGTATTGTGTACAGCTTTTGGGCATTATCTAGTCAACTAACATATATATCATATATAGGGTTTTTTAATAGGTGCGCTTCAACTTTTTTCCGATAGGGAGGGCGAACGACGCAATATTTTTTATTTTTCGCTTGTCATTTGTAAACTTCATTAGTATACATTTCATCATGGAACGCTACATACTTGAGCAACGACTGCAAATCGTGCAAATTTTTTATGAAAATAATCGTTCTGTTGCTGCTACCTTAAGAGAATTACGGCCATTTTACGGTCCATTTAACAAGCCGTCCCGTTTTGGGGTTATGTGAAGTCATTGGTCTACAGTAACAAGCCGGCGACGATTTGTGAGCTCAGAGCCAATATTGAACGCGAAATTGCTGGAATTTCGGCCGATTTATGCAAAAGAGTGGTCGAAAATTGGGTTCAACGATTGGACTTCGTAAAACGTGCACGCGGTGATCATGCAAAAGAAATCGAATTTCATACTTAAATGTATATGTTCAAACTCGATAATAAAAAAAAAAATTAGTTAAAAAAGTCAAACCGTTTGTGTTTTATTCAAAAAAGTTCAAAAGTTGAAGCGCTCTTACTGAAAAACCCATTAGATACAGGATCCATATCACAGGGTATAATCCAAGATATTATTTATTAATTCATTTAATAATCTAAAAATGTATTGTAATATTTCTTACAGACTATGAAAAACAGATGTTGCTAATCAATTCAATTAAAATTAAATTAAACCTGTAATTTCGTTTTAATGTAGCCAATGTAAGATTTCTTAAAGTTTACAAAAAAATAATTTTAGAGAATACTTAGAAACTAGTTATACAATTCATTATACACACTTCGAAGTAGTACTTTGTAGAAAAAATATAGGCCAACATGATTTGAAAGCATATTAAATTCTCTCAAAGTTCTAGAAATCGGAGCATTGGAAGATTAAAAACAATAGCGCCGAAAACTTGAATATACATAGAGATCTTCAAATACCCATGGACAATGAGAAAATCAAAAATTAGAGAGGAAAGTATTTCAAAACATTGCTGATCTACCCTCCTCCCCAGCTATTGCTCTCGCACATACAATCGGTATATCAGGTCTGGAACGAAGAGGGCAGCAATTAGATTCGGATTTGAAAACTTACTGTCAGGCCTAGTATAAGTTTCTTTCTAAAGGATTTAGTAAATGAAACCATGCATTGGAAAATATCACATACCTAATACTAATCGATTGCTACCGAAAATATTCTTACAATCTGATTTACTCATATCGTTAAGGGTTTAGAAACAATGAAAAATATTGATATACATTATATTGAGGAAATTTTTCAAAGCGTCATTTTAACTCCACTTTTCTTATAACGACACTTCGATGAAAACTACAATCATAATGTAATGCAACAACATTCAAATCAGCGCGTAACGCCCATCTGGATCGAATATTGAGTTCTAGATTGGTGCCCAGTTTTACTTCCTGTTGGTAAATTCTTTAATTCTAACGGGCTTGAGCAGCGCGTATTCGTTTGGTTTCTAATTTTGCTAATCGATTGATTATTGTGAAAGATTTTGCGAAATGAAACCGATTCAACACACAATTTTTTTTTGGCGGTGAGGTTGGGTTGGGTGTGTGGCGAATCCACTAAAAATATCCCTCCTCTGCTCATGGATTTTTCCCTCCATCCCGGGACTGCTTCCGCATTGCTTCGAGGTAGAGGGCCAAGACAGCGTCCTAAGAAGGACACTTACCCACTCACCCTGCGTCCAGGGTCGCCTGTTTTGAGAGACCTATGCTCAATGCTCTTCAGCATAGCTTTCCATTTCGCGCTTCTTTTTTCGGATAATATCCTCCACAAAATTTCGCGACGGCATTCCATTTTTCTTCGTCTATCATCATTTTCTCGATAGTTTCTTCAAGCGTAAATACACCAATAGCTCATTGCAGACCTATTCTCTCTACGTTCCACCTCTCGCATTTAAAGAAGGTGTGCTCCGCATCTTCATACTCAGTATCTCCATACATGCAGTTTGGTTGGCTCATTTTTCCCATTCGCCACAAATACTTGCGAAAGGGCCCATGTCCGGACAAAAACTGTGTGAGGTAATAGTTAACCTCACCGTGATTTCTTTCTACCACCTTTTTTAGATCGGGTATTAGTTTCGCTGTCAATCTAGCATACCGTTCAGAGTTCCATCTTGCCTGCCAAAGTGTGAGCGATTGAACTCTAATATCGGAGAAGCGTGGTACTGGGATTCCTGTGTTTTTTGCCTCCCATCTCCTTTTGCGCTCTTGTGCTAGAATATGTATAGGTATGGTTCCGCTGATAACTAACACCGCTGCTTCCGAGACTGTTCTGTATAACGAAGCCACTCTGAGAGCACAGGTGCCTTGCACAGATTGCAGAATTTTCCGCCGGCATTGCACCCTTAGCGAATCTGCCCATATTTCGCATCCGTATAAGTGAATTGAGTTCGTCGTGTCCATTAAAAGTTTTCGCTTGTTCTGCGTTGGACCTCCAAGGTTTGCCATGAGCTTAGTTAACGTGCCGCTTACCTTAGCAGCTTTTGTGGTAGCATGGTTTATATGCGCCCAGTAGGTTAGCCTTGTGTCTAATGTCACTCCTAAGTACTTGACCACTCCTTTTGTCGATAAAGTGGCATCAAGGACTTGTATGTCTACTTCTAATGGGATACGTCTGTTCGTTAGAAGGATTAGCTCTGTTTTCTCAGTGGCCAGCTTTAATCCATGGTCTTCTAGCCATGTCTGGACTCGTATCATCACCTGATTCAACTTCCTTTTGGCTTCGTCGGTGTTTCGGCCGATTATTACAGCTGCAATGGCATCTGCGTATCCCACTAAATGCACATCCTCAGGCGTCTCTATTCGAAGAATTTCATCGGAGTTCAGATACAAGTATTGATTCTTGGGACGCACCTGCTGTTATTTGTTTAGTCTTACACCCTTCATGCGTTTCGTATAAGAGCACGCGATTGCTGAGATAGCTACGAATAATCTTCAATATATTATCCGGGATTTTGAATTTTACCTTTAAGGCTTCAATTACGTCGTCCCAACTTAAACTGTTGAAAGAATTTCTAATATCCAGTGTGGCTAGTAATACTAAGCGCTTGGAGTATCGATTACCTGCTTGGGCATGTTCTACGCTAACTATTGCATCTTGGATGGCTCCTAAGGTAGATCTGCCACTTCTAAAACCATGCTGCCTGTCGGAGAGGCCGCCACTGTTCTCTACGGCTTCGCTAAGCCTATGCTTTATCAGTTTCTCAAAGAGTTTTCCTACGCTATCCAGCATACATAACGGTCTATAAGCGGACGCTAATGTTGGGTCTCCCTTCCTCTTACTGATTAGTACCAGTTTTTGTTTTTTCCATGTTTCTGGAAAAATTCCTTCTTTTAGGCATGCGTTGTACATGAGTAGCAGCAAAAGAGGGCGTTCGATTGCCAATAGTTTCAATATTTCTGCAGCAATGCCATCAGGTCCTGGCGCTTTAGAGCATTTTATTGCTTTTGAAGCATCCATAAGTTCTTCTTCTGTGAATGGGACAGGTTCCGTTGCTTCATACTCGAGCTCTTCCCTCTCAGCATGGTGTGTTGGGAAGAGTGTATCGACTATTTTTCTTACCATTTCGATTTCCATATCAGCAGCAGGGGATTTGGCTCCTAGCTTTTTCATAACGATTTTGAAGCCCAACCCCCATGGGTTATTGTTTAGATCGTTTCGTAGCTCTTCCCATTTGCCTTTTTTGCTTTGGCTTATATATTTTTTTTTTTTTTTTGTCGGGACAACTAGCAAGTGCAGCACTCAGACATTAATTGAGTCCATTGTACTACACTTGGATTCCCTTTTAATTTTCTTTAAATCTATCCGATCTCCGAAGAAATCTGAGTAGATCTTGTGGTGCCAAGGAGCCAAGATGGTCGCTTCTTAACACATCAGTGCCAAAGACCTCAAACCTGATTCGGGCGAAGGCGGGGCAGACACACAGGAAGTGGTCCGCCGTCTCATACTCCTCTTCACAAGCTGGGCAGAGTACACTGTCTGAGATGCCCAACCTTTCCATGTGCTTTGCCCACAGAAAGTGGCCCGTCATCAGTCCAACCAGCCGTCTGCACTCCCTCTGCTTACCGAGAGAAGAGTTTGCGACAGTCGATCGGACATGACAGGTAACATCAGTTTTGTCCATCTGCAGCCTCTCTCAGCCTGCCAAGCTCGCTTGTGGGTAGTAGTTACCCATTTGCTAACCGTGGCCGTGATGGCCGCAGAGGGGAGTGGCAAAACGGGCTCTGGGCCAAAGAAGTTGGCTTTAGAGCCCATCTTAGCTAAGGAGTCAGAGGTCTCGTTACCCGCGATACTCACGTGTCCCGGGACCCATGTTAGCATCAGGCTATTATGTCTACCGATATAGTTCAGCCTGGATTTACAGGACTTCACTACCCCTGATGTGGTTTGAGGGCTGTCTAAGTCGCTGCAGACACATATAGATCTGCCTCTCCATCGTTTTTCCACAACAAAGTTCATCGCTTCTTGAACTGCATACACCTCCGCTTGAAACACAGATGCATGCATTCCAAGAGCAAAGTGCAGTTTTGTCCCGCTGCATTCCACGTAGACCCCAGAGCCGGAGCCATGCTCGGTCCTGGAGCCATCCGTAAAAATGCGAAAACAGTGTTTGCCGGGCTCATTTTCTGAGTCTCCCCACAACTGAGCCTCTGGTAGCACTACACTCTATCTCTTTTCAAGTACGACTCTTGAAGGCATTGAGTCAAGGGGCATGGAGAGAATCGTTGGATCGATGTCCATGCCTTCTCTGTGTTCCAATGCCGGACAAGGGCCGCACCAGTCCCACTGTGTTTCAGTCTGGAGATGGCCTTCAAGGCCTCTCCTCGGATGAAGGCATCAAGTGGTGGTAAACCAATCAGAGCATCTAATGCCGGGCCTGAAGTAGTCGGAAAAGCTCCGGTGCAACAGATGGCCACAGTGCGTTGTAGTCTCGATAAGGTCCTCTTGACTCCCACTAGGGATAGTCTACTCATCCAGACCACTGATGCATAGGTGATAATGGGTCTTATCATAGCCGTGTAGATCCATACGATCTTGCTAGGAGAGAGACCCCACGTTTTCCCAAAGACACCTTTGCACTGTCAGAAAGCTGTCAGCGCTTTGGATGCCTTTGTCTCAACATGTGATTTCCATAGGAGCTTACTATCGAGGGTTACTCCAAGATATTTAATTTCCTTGGATAGCTGGATTGTGACTCCTTTTAGCTTTGGCAGAACGAGTCCGTCAAGCTTCCTCCTTCTGGAAAAGATACAATACCAGCCTTGGCGGGATTTGCCGACAGCCCGTTCGCACAGCACCAAGTGTCAATCCGATCCAGAGTTTTCTGCACTTTCCTGCAGATGTTCATAAGCGAAGAGCCTATTACCAAACAAGCAACATCGTCCGTATATGCTTGTGCGTAGACTCCCGAATCGTTTAAGGTGGTGAGTAGAGGATCGATTACCATGCACCAGAGTAATGGGGACAGCAAACCGCATTGGAAGCAGCCTCTGTTAACCCCAGATGACACCAGCAGATCTTCCTCTGCTCGCACCGAAACGATTCTTTGGGCCAGCATCGAACGAATCCAATTTACTAGCACCCGGTCTACGCCGTGCCTACATACTATCAAAAGTGGCATTATCAAACGCCCCCTCTATGTCTAAAAAGATACCCATAGCGTAGTCCCTCCTGTCGATGGCCAGCTCTACCCTAGCAACAAGGTTTTGCAGTGCCGACTCGCAGGATTTTTCATTCTGATAGGCATGCTGAAATAGAGACAGAGGGTGAGCCTTCAGCGACTTCTGACGTATGTGCAGTTCCACCAGTCGTTCGAGACTTTTCAGCATGAAAGAGGTCATGCTGATGGGTCTAAAGCTTTTGGGGCTGGTGTAGTCGTCTTTTCCAACCTTTGGGATGAAAGCGACCCCCACCATCCTCCAAGAGCGTGGTATGTAAGCCAGTGCCAGGCATGCCGAGAATATTTTCTTCAGGGCTGCTGTCATGAACCCTGCACCCTCCTTCAGCATGGCAGGATATATGCCATCTGGTCCGGGCGACTTGTAGTCCCCAAAAGATTTGATGGCAAATCGAATGGCGGCCTCATTCACCACAGATCTGGCAACGAACCAGTCATGCCGAGAAGGTGTAGCAGCTCTAACAACTGCCTCTATCAATAAGGGCTGTTGCCGGCTGATGTTTATCTGATTTCCAGGAAAGTGAGACTCCATCAGCAAGCTGAGTGTCCCACTTTTCCGCTCCGTCAAGGAACCGTGAGCCCATGACATCAACACTGGCCTCGTCTACTCGCACCACAAGAGTAGACCCTTCCTTCCCGTCCCGGTTTTTACTCTTGGTGTACGAGACGACTCGCCAAAGCCTCGTGTTGATGCCCGGATTCTGGGCACGTAGACAGGATAGGACATCGGCCGTAGACAGGTCTGGATCCGGAATCCAGCAGATGGCCTTCCTGAGGGGTACACTCTCCTCGCTGTAGACTGCGAAGCGAGTGGTCCCCATGGGGGGCACATTATTGACCACGGTCCTGATCCACTCGAAGTTGGCCAGAGACGCGCTCGTCACCTTTATGGTGCCGTCCTTTGTCTCATAGCCCTTCGCGTTGGCTTCCGGACCGGAGGCAATAACCCGACGCATCAGTTGGCTTTTGCGGTATTTGATTTCTGCATCCGTCAGCTGATGGTCAGGCCCCAGTTTTCCAATCACAGCCACAGGTCGTGGGCCAGCAGCCTTCTCGCTATAGGGTGGCTTGGCCACACCCTTGGATGTGCGAAGGTCCAGCTCCCGATCCTCCACTGACGAAGATTTCGCCGGGCAGACAGCTGTGCTGGACATTATGTCGAGGCGCCGATAGGGACGTGGCTCAGCAGAACCTTTTCCCGCCACATTGACTGGCGCCAAGACCGCGCTCGTACCTTGGGGGGTCGTGGCTCGGCCATTGGCGGCAACCGCAGGGCAGGGAGGTGTGCTGCTTTCAGCCACCGTCTTTCTCCGCTTGCCTCGAGAGCGAGACAACTTGGGAGTGCCCGTGCCCACCGTAAATTCGGTAGCTTCCGTGGGTGTCACTTCCGCTGACCGAGGTCGTTTGGAAGACACAGACGCAGAAGGGCCGGCAGAGACACATGAGGATTTCTCCCGCATGAGCCTTGCCCGCCGCTTTCTTCTCTTCCTCCGTGCCGCGCTCTTCGATTTCCCTGCTTCTTTGGGAGGTCGTGCAGCCACCGAAGAGACCTCACAACTCAGGCCCTCAGAAGCAGGGAAACGTTTTTCAGACTCTGAAGGAGAGGAGATTGCGATAGCAACCCCCGTCTCCTCCAGGATGCGCTCTCGCTCGTAGAGCTGAGAGACTTGGGTAATGGTTGGGGCCTCCAGAATCCATGCCCCTGCCGCCGAAGCGGGTGGATTGCCACTTGTGTGGATTCCACATGGAGTAATACTACCATTGTTTTCCATTACCATTGGTTTTTTTCGGGACTCCTCCCTAGCCAGTTTGGTTCGCGGATGGCACCCTGATTCTATGCCAACTTTGAGTCATCACGCGAGTGTTGAATCCACCCCATCAGGGAAGGCCACTCTTGTGATGCCAGGGCTCTCTATCCACCACCTGGGACGCGCCCGATGGGAGATCAGGCAACTCCACACGCTTATAAGCTTTGGCTTATAGCTTTCCTCAATCCTTTTCTGCTCTTTTTGTATTCTTCGGATGCTGTTATCGCCGGGCCCAATCTTCTAGCTCTAGTATACTTTCTACGCTTATGGATGCACATATCCCTAAGTTCTGCGATCTCATGTGTCCACCAGTATACAGCATTTCTATTTTTGTTCTTATCTATTTTAGGCATAGATGCGTTGCAGCCTATCGTAATGCATTGCATTGTGGTCTTGACTAGTGTTTTTGCTGTACTATTCACACAGATCGTCGTTTAATTTTTGTCAATAGTTGCAAGGAGCGTCGCTGGGTTTAGCTTGTTTATGTTCTATTTGCGTGTACTTTTATTTCGGTTTTCACGCACTCTTTGGTTTTCCATTTCAATGCAAAACGTGAAGTATTGATGGTCACTCCCATTGTAATCTTCCAGGACTCTCCAGTCTTTAGTAAAGGTGACTATGCTTTCCGATGCTAGGGTTATGTCGGGTGTTGTGCCTTCGCAACCTGGATTTCGGTACGTAGTCGTTCCTGTGTTGAGCACCACTAAACCTAGTCTGGCTGCCATGCCCAGTACTCGTCTACCTCTTGAGTTCGTTGTCGCCGAGCCCCATTCGGTTGCTTTGGAGTTGAAGCCTCCAGCTATTATTAGTCGTCCCTCTAAACTGAGGGCTTTATCTTCAATACTTTCCAGTTTCCGGGTGAATTCATCTATATTATCGTTCGGTGTAAGATAACAGCTTATCATTGTGAATTGGCTGTTTTGAACGTAGACGAAACCATCGCCAGATCCTTTCGCGGTTATTACGAAATTTGTGCCCCTAGGCAGCCAGATGGCGGCAGTTCCCGACTCGTCTTCGATTCAAGCTTTCTCGCATTGAGCATATTGTTCGCTTATCAGTACTGCTTGAACTCCTTTTTCTAAGACCATCTGCTCCATTAGCAGGTCTGCGTTTTTACTCCTGTGCATATTTGCGTGAAGTATAATCATATCTTATCTTATCTTGGCATGTTCTTTTGTCATTGGGCATTTGCCCGAGCCTGGCATGTGCTTTGTCTCGCTGCGATTGAGATCAGTGCATAGGCAGTACTTGGGCTCTTTGGTGCAGTCTTTCATTTTGAGCCCAGCTTCTCCACATCGGATGCATATACTTTTTCCGCTTCTGTCTGGTCCTTTGCAGTTTGATTGAAGGTGTCCGACACGGAAGCACCGGTAGCACCGCTTCAGATATGTGCTAGCTCTCATCCTTGCACTAACCCATCCAATTTCGATATTATTTTGCTTGAGCAGCTTTTCTGCGCTTTCAATAGCGAGAGTAACATAAGCCCGTACTTGTTGTCGTTGATTAGGTTTTGTGATCCTAACATCGATATTTTCATAAGTGCCAGCTAGAATTTTTCACACAGCGTCATCCACTTCCTTCTTCTCCGTGACGGCATCCAAGTCTCTGATCTCTACAGTTGAAGTTGGTCTGAAAGTTGTAATGGAACCGACCGCTTTTACGGTTTCCTCTAATTGTTTCAAAAAATCAGCGTTAACTGTTTACCCCTTTTCTAACTCAAGTAAAAGCGCCAGTTTTGGTTCTTCTTATGCCTTTCACCGTTATGGTTTCGACTAGCATGGTCTTTTCTCGGGTGTTTTTGAGGTTTTGAGCATAACTGTGGTTTTTTGTGACGTGGTTTTTCATGACGTCAAATAGTTCGTCAAGCTCTGAGACTCCGGTCTTTATTTGCGTGAAAGTATTCCTACTCTTCAATATAACTGCTTTCATCTTCCTAAGCACTCTCAAACATTTCCTCTTCTTCAGCTCGCATTTTGAGAATAAACTATTGTCGCGGAGCAATGCATCTCCGCGACATTAGTTAATTCTTTCCCGTTCTGTGTTTGCGTCCTTTGCAATTACAGGGGTATGCGACGGCGCATTGGGCGCATTTGCAGTATTTTTAATCTCTTTTGACGTTACTCTTACGTCTAATTCTTGAGGCGTCATTTCAGCTCCTTCATTGACCGTCCTTGATTTTCCTATATTTGACAATGTTCCACTCGTAAGGGGCAAATTCGCTTTTTGTGGTGGCGAGCGAAGCAATCGAGGTTTCCTTACGAAAGGGCTCTGCTCTATATCTCCATCAGTAATGGCCTTCTGCTGTTTTTCTTCTTTTTGTCTTTTTTCCATTCTTTTTTGCTTAACCAGCGCATCGTGTGCAGGGGGGCGGGTCGAAATAGTCAAGAGCGGGTGTACCTTCGGAAGCAATGCTCCTACCCCAGTTCCCTGAGGCCTGACCTACGCTTTACCGATACCGGAAAACACGGACGGACCGGTGCTCGCCCGGAGCAACGAAATCTACTACTCTTTCGCCGAATGAACACTTCCTGACCAGGGTCCAAGGCGGCTGGTTACTGATATAAAACGAAGCTAACACATCGGCAGAGTGAACTCATATCACCCCTTCGAGGTTGCAGCTGGAAAGCCATAACGACCTATCCAGGGACTCCCAGTGCGCCCCGTTGCATACCGGTCATGCTTTTTACACAAAGTCGCACCTAACATGATGAACAGACACTGACCAGCACACCGCCCAATATAGGAACAGACATGTGCTGAATTTTGTCTCCTAACCTAACAATATTGCTCAGCTCAGACTACCATCACTCATTGAGGTTGAAATTCCGCTTACAAACAGAGCGACATATCTTGGAGTATTGCTAGATCCGAAGCATAACTGGTGACACAATGTAGAAAAAGCTTATGTAGCTTATTACACTTGCAAAAGGGTTATCAGTAGAAGCTGGGGTTTAAAGCCTAAACACGTACTTTGGATGTACACCGCCACAGTAAGACCGATTATGTCATACGTAGCAATAGCATGGTGTCCTGCATTAACAAACAGTAAAACGTAAAGGGATTAGGAAGCATACAATGAGCGGCCACCGCAGGAATATCGTCTCGATCAGAGGCACTTAATGTGCTCATGCTCTACCTGTTACCAATAGACTTGCAATTTTAACTGTTGTTGTCGTAGCAGCAATACTAAATCACCGGTCGTAAATCACTTGCTGTTTCGACAGGTTGGGTCTAGAGGGAGAGTGGTATTAGATGAGTGGGTTTGGTGGGGCATGTGAAAGGTGGTTAGTGTCGTGCGGGGTGCCTTCACATGCAGGACATATGTTTGGTATATCGGGGTCAATTCTGGATAGGCGTTTAACTTGCTATTATATCCAGAACTTAATTGTGCCAATGTTACGCGAGTCTCACGGGGAAGCTGGAGCTATTCATCTGATGTAGGTGGTGGTTGGACACCGATTGCGGCATTCTATGGTCGGGAGCTTAAGAAAGTGGTAACGGTCTCCCGATGAATGCCTTTTATTATCTGTCTAAACACTGCCTGGTTCTGTAGTTGTCTGTTCGTTTTGTCCTGGATCTCGTCGAGTAATTCAGGAGGTGCCTAACAGGTGGCTTAAGTAGGTGTCCACATGGGTGCTACAGCACAAACTGGCCGGCCAATTGGCTTACATGTTGATAGCAACTTTTCCTTGCCTTTACCCCAAGTGCTGCCGGCAAGCGGTTTGAGGTCCTTGTTGCAATTTTGGACTTTAGTTGGAATTTTGGGATTGCTAATAGTCGGAATTGGTGTAGCATCGACTCTTACCTTGAGTTGCAGTTCGACCTCCAGTCAGGAGGCCTTTTTATTTCGATGTTAACAAAAGTATATAAGCGTTTATTAAATACTAGCAACCCGCCCGGCTTTGCACGGGTATAAAATATATTCCCTATGTCACTCACTGAAAAAATGATTAAAATCGATCCAGTAGTTTTGGCTTATTCATTACTGCCCGTGGCCCGCAGGCGTTAAATTTGGAGTAAAACAATTCCCCTTTCTTTATAGCATGAAGATTTCCTGCTAACTTTGGAATATCTAAATTCATACCCTACACTTTTACATATTTACTTATTGCATTTTTACATATGTATTTATTTTATTTTTACAACAATTAATATATTACAGAATGTCTTTATATAAAACGTTCCTAGCTTTCTTGTCATTAGACAATGCAAACATGTTTTCTCTAGAGGCTACTCTTGAAAGAGCGACATACAGTTGGCCATGTGAAAAACAGTCAAATCTAAGTCTGCAACGTTGAAGGTTTGACCCTGAGATTTATTAATGGTCATTGCAAAAGATGTCTTTACCGGAAATTGTAAGCGTTTAAATTGGAATGGTAGATCCGATGGTATCAGAGGGATTCGGGGATTCAATACATCTTCTCCGGAACCACATCCTGTGAGTATTGTGCACTCTATTATGAAAGTTTTCAGTGATTTTTTTCAGCAAACGCGTGTCATTGCAAAGTTTAGGTGGATTTAGGTTTCTTAATAAAATAACAGGGCAACCTATTTTCAGCCCCATTTTGTGAGGAGGGAGTCCCGACGGGTTCAAAGAATTTAAAAATTCTGTAGGAAAATGAACAGCTTCTTCCAAATCGAGAACAGTATCGACCGAGTAGTGTATTTTCGTCGGTGCATCAATCTTTGAAATAATCAAGTTATTTACTTTATCTACTTGTGCGTTAGTTGGTGACAGAATAGCTCATTCTTTAAACCAAGATATTGTCTTATAACTTATGTTATCAATGTCAGGATAGACATTGTTGACTAACTCTTGGATGTTGTCTATCAAAACACAAAGGTTTTCTAGGTTAATCCTTCCCTCACTTTGTGTTAATTCTCCATTGCCAACTTTTAGCAGCATATGTGGAAATAGCCTGTTCTCACGTGAAGATGACGAAACCCTCATATTAGTTTTAAGCTCTAATTTATTGACATGCGACCAAAGGTGGGATCTTTTTAGCGAAGCATTTATTTCGTCAGCACGTGTTTCTCGAGTCACAACTGGTAGGATTTGACGGAAATCTCCTGAGAACAGAATTGTACATCCACCCATAGGTGAATTTTTGTTGCGCAAATCGCGCATTGTCCTATCCAGTGCTTCCACAGACGTCTTGTTTGACATGGTAGCTTCGTCCCAGACTATTAATGAGCAGTCACGCATAAATTTTCCTGTATTGCTCTGTTTAGAAACACTACAGACGCTGTTATCATCATCGGTGGCGATTTTCAGCGGGAGCTTGAATGTAGAGTGTGCGGTTCGGCCCCCTTCCAAAAGAGTAGCGGCAATGCCGGATGACGCAACAGCTAACGCAATTTTTTCGGTAGATCTCACTTTTTTAAAAAGCAGATTGATTAAAAATGTTTTTCTTGTGCCTCCTGGGGCATCAAGGAAAAACAATTTCCCTTCATTGTTATCAATTGTTGATTGTAATGCAGTGAAAACTTTTTTCTGATCGAGGTTTAATCGTGGCTCATCTTGAGCTATATTTTGTAAAAGTCTCGTTTGATCGTATGATGTTTCTCTTGTGTATTCGGCACTGTTAGTTAAATCAGAGTTAGTAGTATTAGCTGGCATCGGCAGCCCAAAATCCTTGATCGTTTTACCCGAAATAATTGCACTATTTTGTTTAATTTAAATAATTCTTCGTCAAATATGTTTTGGTCATATTGTACATCAACAGAGTTTAACTCTTGCCGTCGCCGAATCAGAATATCACTGGCCATATTTTCTTGAAATTTATTCCATAGACTAACAGAATCAGTTACTTGACAAAACACTACTATGACGGCAAATAAATATCTTAATGATGTAGCTGAACTACAAACAGCTGCTTCTGATAATGTATTTTCCCAGTGAGAATCGTCTTCCCAGAGCCCCATAGCTTTACATGCTGCTTGATAAGTATTGTAAACAACACCTTGTAAAGTTCTTAGATGAGCAAAGGATGTCGGACCTTTTACAATATGAAGTAACATTCTCAGAGAAAAGCATTCGCTGTTGTTGGGATGAATCACAATCGAGCGATTCGTAAATACATACATACATACGTCACCATACGATGTAATTAAACATTAATGAGGTGTGGTGAGATTATCGCTCAACGCCTGTTGCTTCATTCGTTTGACAGCGAACAAACACACAAACAGCTTTTTTTGGAAAAAGAGCTGCTTTTGTTTAAACAATTTTGGTTAAATAACAAATAAATCAATTATTTTTTTTGATGCAGAACGAAAGTAAATATTTCAAAGTTAAACTTCAAGAAAGTTTCATTTTATTTGGTTGATTCGTTTATGATTTATGGCCGTGAAAACAAAAAATTTATGTTTTTTGCCACATTTTGACCGATTGCCACGCCCCCTTTATATATTTCTTCACATTATACTGATATAAACCTTCCTCTTCAATCAATCTATCGTTAAACAAAAACCGCATCAAAATCCGTTGCGTAGTTTTAAAGATTTAAGCATTCAAGGGGACATAGGGACAGAAAAAGCGACTTTGTTTTATAATATGTAGTGATGAGTTGTTACAAAGTTTTTATATTTTTTCGCCAGCTACCCTGCACGTGACTCGAAACTCGTTACTCGACTGATTCGGCTATTTGCGCTCGTGTCATAGTTGCGCTTGCCGGTTTGGTTAAGCCCGCGGCTTATCTGGGTATTTATGACGGTGAGTGCTGTGGTGGTACTGTGCACACGTCGGAAGCCAAGCTGCTGTGGAGCTGGACCAGGTGTTTCATGTAGAGTGAGAGTATGAGGGTTTCAAGTGTCTTCACTACTGGGGAAAGGAGAGTTATCGGCAGCAAAAATTGACGGGTTTCCCAGGTTTCAGTAGTGAGACCATTCTCCCTGCTTTCCACTTGTCAGAAATAATGAGAGTGGCCAAGGCCAGACTGAAAACTTTTGTGAGGTACCCTACTTCCAATGGACCCAGCTTTTTCAGCAGCAGCCTGTTAAGTCCGTCAGAGCCAATGGCTTTTGATGATTTGGTTTGGTTGATGGCCTTCTGAGCCTCATCACAAGGGAAAGTAAGTGGCGCACTGTTGTTCGTTAGTTTGTGTGACCGTCTTGTAGCACGACGTTTGGATCTGTCGGCCGGAGAATACAATAAAAATTGCCGGCTAAAATAGCTCGTGCATTTCCTTGGGTTCGGCGAAATGTAACCGTTAAAGGTAATAGCCACCTTATTGTTGTGCTGCGTCGGGTTCGACAAGGACTTTGCGGTGGACCAGAGCATACTCGCACCAGTGGTGAAGTTGCAGGTCTTCAGATGCTCAACTCATTTGGGCCGCTTGTGTTGGATGACCAGTTTTCGAATTGGGATCCGTCATGTAGGGATCCCTGGGATCGTCAACTAGTCGTCGGGTTATGCTATTTATTAGACCAGCGTTACCAATTGTAATGTCTGGCGAGCTGCTGCAATCGCCTTTTTTTCGGAACAACTAGCAAGTGCAGCACTCAGACATTAATTAAGTCCATTGCTGCATGGAATTGCTTCTGTGACGATAGAGGGGAGTGATATATGGTTCACTAGACGGGGCTAGTTTACTGGGGCGGCAACCCTTGGTCGGGAAAAACACGAGTGATTCCGGTAACGTTGAACCGGCTGCCTTGGGAATGGCAACAATGCCTAAAGAAGGTGGTTTTTTGGAATGCTAGAATGTTTGGTCATAGTGTGATTTTAGACAGCCTAAGGCTTACTAGCAACCGTTACCCTAGGCTTTAGATTAGAGTTTAAGGAAGATTTCTCCTCGTGAAAGAAATGGGATTTGAATTCAGTAGTAAAAGTGAAAAGAACTAATACACTGAGGGATCCAAGATGGATTGCGGCGTTGGTGCAGGTGTGTATTCGAAAGGCCTCCAAACGTCCCAAACGGGACAAAGGATGGTTGCAGGTGACACAACAACTATCAGGAATATTTTTTCAGATAGTCAAGCAACCATATTAGCTTTAGAATCACGTATAACCAAATCAAAAATTCTCAAACAATGCAAAAACGAACTTAATGCTTTAGCGCGCACATGAAAGGAAATTAGAAGAATGTTTACTGCTTATGAACTGGCACGACAGGTGCCATCTATAACGAATCCAAAGCAATAGAAATAAGCTGTCCCGCAGTAATGCGCAAAAGAGAGATCTATTCCAGAAGCAGGTCGTTGATGGACTAACACGGATACCTGCAAAAAAACTAAACTTGACCCAATTTCAACAAATCCAGAAAGGACGAGCTGTTAAGAAAGCCACAAGCAGACATCTTGGGAATTACGTCAACAATAACGGGAAACTAGCCCTTGGCAGACCATGCCAGAAAGATGTCGTGGCCGTATAACGATAGATGTAGAAGCTGCCATCAAGAAGTATCTAAGAAAACAGTCTTTGACTATTTGTGTGAGTGACCAAGACTGGGTACTCTACGATATCCAATTCTGGGGGAATTCTCGATGGTTAACTTGAAAGGATTCATCATTCAAATCAAGATGGTTCGACTAATAAAAAGCAGTGGTTGTATTAAAATAGCATATTTTGAACTAATTGGGTCTGGGCTGTGTCACTTAGCCACCTTCTCCAACAACACCACCACCACCATCAGAACGGTTGGAAGCACGAACATTGATTTCTTTAATACTGAACCAAATATGATGAATCTACAACCTAAATAATGTTTTCCTTTTATTTCCTATCAGAAAATTTAATAGAAAACGTTTGCTGGTATCCGTAAGCCAATATTGAAACCTATAATAGCTTCAGCTATTAGATGTGTATTTTTTATGTAAAACCGCCTTAGTGTAGACGATTTTCACTAGGTACGTGCTCATTTAAACACGCGTTACGGTCAGTTTTGTTTTTTTACTTTTGCATCGCTTTCAATTGATATTGTTCACTAATTAATAGGATTTTTAGCGATTTTATTATTTCAGGGTCAAAGAGCAAAGCCTGACAGGGTTAATGAAAAAAGTTAGTTGGGAGGAACTCTTATATTTTTGGATACTGTTTGAAATTAGCTGGGATAAGAAATTATAGCGAAGTGTTGGACAAATATTTTAAACTTTGCCAACCACTAATATGACGGCGAAGAAAACGTTCCGCTTAGTGTTTTGATAAATCAAATGGAAGCAGAAGCTAAAAGTTCGGAAAAAGAAGTTGCTAATATTCAGCAAGGCTAAAGTATGGCAGTTAAGAAAAGTTAGCCCAAGGAAAATGAATGTGCTATAATCACTGTACGAAAAGGTTACATTGAATGCGAGTGGAAGTAAGAAGCGTAAGAAGAGAAGTCTTAACAATTAAAACTGACATTCGAATAAATACATCGATGCACCGACCATCGATAGCTTTTTTAAGGGGTACATCGCTCAATTTCATGCATCTAAAAATATTCAAACGCAAATTCACAGTTTAAAAGATTTGTGCAAAATCGGTCAATAACGCAAATGTCCTAATAAACGGCAATTTTCAAAAAATGAAAATAAATTATATATCTGTTATAAAGCAAACAAAATTATTTGGATTTGGTACAAGTATTGAATTCAAAAAAAGAAAACGACGAAAGCAGAATATTAGAAAAAAGGCGGAAAATAAGCTTGTTTCTTAATAACGACTTAAGAAAATTCGTCGAAACTTTGTATAGTACACGTATTGCTCCTCTCACATTATTTAGATCTAAAACTAATATTACAGGATATACACCACACCCACGTTTTTATATGTTAAGATTAAATCTCCATCGATCTGATGTCTCGAGAAAAAGATATTTTTGCGAAATTCATCAAGATACGGTTCTGTTGAAATATAACGGAATTGGTAAAAAATCACACTATTACCAAAAACTTGCTTCCTTCCGCATATACTTATGGGTGATTCTCCGCGTAGCGCAGAATTCGGTTCATATTATTATTGTTTTTTTTTTTTGCAACTAAATAAAAATCAGTACGTAATCTTCAAGGTTACCGGTCAAGAATGAAATATGCATAGAATTAAATAAGACTTACCCTTTTGTGTTTTTAAATTATTAATTGTTTAACAGTAATTGTTTAAACAAATTATAAAAAAATTACACTTTTTTCAAAACTATGAATGTCAATCGGTTCCACAAGAAAAGTTAGAAGGATTTTGTAATGGGAATATTTTTTTAAGTCATACTCTGTTTATAAATCATTATAAATATCAAATAGCGCTTCAAGTGGCTTCACAAATTCACTAAACTTGCACGTGTAACTATTTGAATAAAGCACACGGTTTAATACAAAAAGGCTTCACCATACGCAGAGGCTTCACCGTGAAGCACATTTAATACTGATTTTTTAAACAAATTATCGGCGATTTAAAAATTTTTTCATGTTGAGGCCATTCATATTCACTAGATTAATAGTACTCCATATTATTTAAGATTAATTATAAATATTTATTAATTTTATTGGAAAATATATGGAGGCTTCACCGTGACGATTCTGTTATTCCCAATAGAAGTTTGTTACTTCCAAGGTATAAAAACCAAAAAATTCAATCAAGAGATTAATTTCTGCCTTAGGGGATCAAGTTAGCTAAGTTAAATGTTGCTTTTACTAGAGTAAAACTAATTTGGCATTTTATTTTTATGTAAATAATCCAATGTTATTGATAGGCGTGACGTAAAAAACTGGGGACAAGGAATATCATCCAAAGAAGCATTCTTTTTTAATAAGTGTTTTATAATTCTCAATTCTACTACCTTGCACAATACCAAAATGTCAGTAACAATTATAAAAAAATCCTACCCTTGCCGAAGGTTTTAATAGGTGGGCAGTACTTATTAATTTTAAAGAGCAATAGCAAGATATAGCAACAAAGTTAAATGCTCTAGGGCCACCATTAAGAGATGGCGACGGTTGGCAAAAGGTATAAAGCTCATTGGTTTTAGGAAACTTTTTTCAACTTATTTAATTTCAAGGTATGGAGAGATCTTAAGTGCAAGGTTAAGCGAAGAATGGTTCACAACAAGGCAGAGTCCATAGCAACTGGAGGGGGGAGTTTTAAACAACTCACACTAATCCCATTAGAAGAACAGGTTGCTAACGTTCTTCAATTTGGAAAACAGTTATATCCCAAAGGAATGCCGCAGGGTGTATCAAATAGCCAAGTTGAGCAAGTTGAATTTCAACAAGTTGCAGTCGCGCAAGTTGTAGTGCTGCAAGATGAAAATCAAAATGTATTAGATACAAATTTTGAAGAAGTTCAAGATAAAGTTTGTCAAACTCTTTTTATAAATAATTGAAATGTTTTGTGTTTTATGTTATCTGCAAAATACTTTTATATTTTTTTAATAAAACTACAGCTTTATGTACATATATGAAGTAATGGACATAAGTTTGAAAATCTTTACAAAAAACTTTCTTTTATTTGTTGACGAATCTGCGAAGCGTCAATGTTTTTTGAGTTGTCGGATATATCACCATCAAACATATCATGGAAATTCTCAGTGGGCGAAGGTGCATCATTTGATACTACGATGTTATATTTTATACAAACGTTATGCAAGGCAGCAAACACGTTTGCGATTTGAGTTGCTTTTTCAGGCTTATAATGAAGCTGACGAGCACCAAGTAAACAACGGAATCGGGTTTTCAGCACTCCAATTGTTCTTTCAATAAGGTTCCTTGTTTTAGCATGTTTAGTGTTGAAAATTGCCACAGCACTTCCTTCCGAAACGGACCTATAAAGTGTCATTAAATATGGTCCCAAAGGTTAGCCGGCCTCACTTGTAAATAATTTTTTTACTGAAACTTAAACTTGTGATCTAATTTTTTTTTACCTAATAGCCAAGAGTTGCGCTCACCAGCATTGTAACGTTCACATAAAACCCGTTTGGCAGAACTTATATTCCAGATAAGGGAGTCATGAGACGAAACTGTATATCTCGCATCAAAATAACGCATTCTCATTTTATGATCACAAGTCTGAAAGCAATTTTGTTAAAACCTAATTAAATACGCTTAAGGCAAACTTCTTTCATACAATCATTGCATTTAAGCTGAAAAATCCCTTTCGGTTGAAATAAAGACCTTGCTCTGCCTTATTAGGTGCCGAAACTTTTATATGTGTCCCATCTACGTAGCCAATCACGCCAGGAAATCCCGTTTTCACAAAAAAATGCTGTTTTGCTTCAGTTTTTTCTTGTTCAGACATTTCGAAATTTATGAACATTGGGCAAATTTTTCTCTCCAATACTTCAAGAGTTTCAGCCAATATTGCGCAGACGATGGGTTGTGATAAGGCCAAATTGAAATCATTTCCAACGCTTAGTTGGTAAGGTCCTTGCGCCAAAAAACGCAATGTTGTTGCTAATTTTAATTGGTTACTGATGAATGTTGATCGTTTCCCAATTTTCATAGACGGCTCTGTTTTCTCCAGGATAAATTTAAATGCTGGCTTACTTATTCGAAAGTAATCTACAAATCTAAAACTAATGAAATATATGCAGTACTTAACACATTTTAAGAGTGCGCATTATTGTACGTACTTTGTATCTGGCAAATTAAAAATGTTGGATCTTTGTTTTATTCCTTTTCTTTCTAACCGCAATCTTTGTTTTTTCTCTTCATCACTTGAACTATCACCAGAATCTATCAGGAAAAACATTTTTGAGCATAAATTTTAAATAAAAAACCACACAAAAGCAAAAGGTAACGGATAAAATGCAAAGATCGTATTTATTTCTGTCAAATTATCGATAACACGTCAACATCAATACAATGTTTTAGTAAATACCCATTCTGCATTGACGTGATGTTGATACGAAGTGATGTTGACAAATAATTGACGTTGACATTTACGTTGACAACCATAATAGGGGTGATTACTATACTTCACTAAAATATTGGTTCTTATTTAATAAGTGATGCTGGGCATAGGCTTCACCGCGACGTTTTGGCACCTTAAACTGCACTTTTGAAGAAAGTTCAATTTTTTTTGTTTCTTGTCTGGGACATGGAATTCTGCGCTACGTGGAGAATCACCCTTATATATGTATACATACTACATGTATGTCGCAAGGTATATTATAAATTCTGATATTTCGACGCAACCAGTACAAAAGACAAGTCCAACCTTTTTCTTTGTAAACTATTCTTAAATTTTTGTTTTAATGCTTATTGTTTTATATTCCGAAAATTCTTAAATAAGTAAAACTTGATACAGCGTCTGATTCCTATTTTACGATCCGACAAATAATATACATATCCATACATACCTGCATACATACCTTTCAAGAATCATGAATATATTACTTTAGAATAATAAATATAAAATTGTATTACAGAAATTCGTAATTTTTTCGACTTATACCCAAAATAAAACCTTAATAAGTATTGCACCTTAAAGTATTGCGCCTGTAGTTAGACAATAAGTAATATAATTTACAATGAAATGGAATGACAGTGATATTGAAGCGCCAATGTTCTCAAGCTTATTTAGAAGAAATATAACATACATAACATTTAAAACGAGTGACAAACAAGCAGTGTCAACTACGATTAGTTGACCGTTCCCACGACAGTCGGTTCTACGTTACCGGAACGACCCGGAATAATATCCGGCCAAGGACTGTCACCTCAGCAGCATTCCCCATATATGTATGAGGAATGATTATGCTGCTACAACAACAACGATTAGTTGACATTTAACTACATAGATTTTTCAAGGTCTGTTGGTGTTTGACGGTTAAGCCGACTGCGGTAGATTTATCTTTAATTGTATCAATAGTATTAATGTCAAGGTCGCGATGAATATCTGCGTTAGGTATGTACAAAGGCGCATCAGTCATTGTCTGAAGTATTTTAGACTGGACTCGTGGTAGTTTGCTTAGATTACTTCTTGCAGAAGTGCCCCACACCTCGATTCCATATTTCCAGATCGGTGCAATTGTCGTTTGATACATAAGTACTATATTTTACTATGGATGCTTTCCATTTCAATTCAACCGGGCTATTCGAGACATGTTCTTCGATTTCGATGTAACTCATATATGTTGCTCTCTGGTCAAAATAATGAAACACATAGTTTTTTGTTTGCCCGAAAAAATTTTTTTTCAAGATTTATCGGCATTTTTTTATTTCGGCTCACAATCGATTTTTTTAATTATATAAGAACTTTTTTTTTTTTTAATTGCTCATAACTTGGTTGGTTGGTTGGTTAGAGTGGAGTTTCATCCAGAATCCAACTAGCGCTTCCGCACCATTTTGTTGCCACATCCTCGTTACCAACTTGTTTAACAGTTACTTACAGCAAGACTATATCCAATCTGTGCGGTTTAGGAACCTAATTAGGCTGTTGACGTCTATGCCAGAAAGTTGCTCGAGACTCTCGAACAGCGGTTTGCCCAGGGTTAACATTCGGTCCTTTCATAAGGCAGGGCATTCACAGAGGAAATGGAAGATTGTTTCCTTTTTCTGCGGTTTTTTACAACTACGACAGTATGTGTTGTGAGGGATGCCCATTTTGGCGGCTTGTTCTCCGATAGACCAGAAGCCAGTTATGACTGCCGTTAGTCTTCAGGCGTCCCGTCGTTTCATGTTTATCAATGTCGACGATTGCTTGAGGTTGTAGGTGGGCCATAACGTCCTGCTGATTTTGCATTTCGTCTGGTCTCTCCATCTACAATGTGCGATTCGAAGGTATTTTAGGGAAATTGCGTTCTTGACTGCACCTAATGGTGTGAATACCGATTTTGCAAGAACGTTATTCATGGCAGATCCCCTACCTTCTATGTTCCGGTATCCCGGGACCCAAATTAAGGTTACTTTATGGTGTTCACTCAAGGTGGTGAGGCTATTCCTACTTTGCTCCACCAGTGCTTGGATTGCAGCTTGGCTATCCGAAAGAATAGCTATATTGCCCTTAAAAGAGAAATCCGTGTTTAGTAGCCTACAAGCTTCCCCAATTGCCAGTACTTCTGCCTGGAAGACACTGCTGGTATTAGGGAGACGCACAGATTTTTCAATTCCAAGTCTGTGAGAATATATACCAGCTCCAACACCACAATCCATTTTACTGCCATCTGTATAGACTGTGGTGTCGAAGTTGTTTAGAGAGAATCCCTTATTCCATTCTTCCTTAGATGGAAAGAGAATGGCAAAATTCCTATTGAAAGTTACCGTCGGGACGATGTAGTCAGTCCTCACCGAGATTCACTGAGCTTGTCGCAACAGAAGACTAGCGTGACCATGAGTTTTTTCTTTCCAACGACCCGCTTTATTTATCCTAAATGCACTCATGGTTGCCGTCTTCTTTATATGTAGATCTATTGGAATAACGTGTGTCCGTGCATTGAGAGTCTCTCTAGGCCAAGATCTTATTGCACCGACCGTTATTGCGCAGGCTGATCTTTGTATTCTGCTGAGTAATTTGGTATTGTACTCTCTCCCTACAGCTTTCCACCAAACTACCGAGCCATACCATAGAATCGGTCGTATAACCGCCTTATACAGCCATAATGTATGACTAGGTTGAAGACCCCATCTTCTTCCAAGCATACGTTTACAGGCATATAAAGCAATTTCTGCCTTTCTTACCCGTTCTTCAACATTTAATTTCCAGCTTAGTTTGGAGTCCAGAATTACCCCTAAGTACTTTGCGCTGGGTGATAGTGAGAGAGTTTGTCCATTAATATTTGGTAGGGTAAAAGTTGGTACCTTGTATCTGGTGGTAAAAAGCATAAGTTCTGTTTTACGCGGGCTTAAACTTAGACCACATCCTGTGGCCCAAGAGTTAAGCTCGCCCAACGCCCTTAGGATGATCCCCTGATTGTGTTGGGACACAGTCCTGACACCATTAGCACCACATCATCAGCGTACGCCACCACTTTTACCCCACCTCTATTAAGTTTTATTAAGATTTTGTTGATCACACATAGCCAAAGAAGTGGAGATAATACTCCCCCCTGTGGAGTGCCCCCGTGGACCTGCTTGGTTATGCTGATATTACCCATATTAGCTTTGATTATCCTGTTTTCTAGCATAGAGATGACCCAGTTACTAATGCAACTGTCCCCCTCTAGGTCTATCAAAGCCTGTTGAATGGCATCTGTACTAACATTGTTGAAGGCGCCTTTTATACCCAAGAACGCCGCCATGGTATAATGTTTGCTCTCTAGAGAGCCCTCTATTGCTCGGATTACCTCGTGAAGCGCTGTCTCCGTAGATTTGCCTTTAAGGTATGCGTGTTGTGCAGTTGATACACCAGAGCCTTCCAAAGAGCTTCTGAGGTAAATATCCAAAAGTCTTTCAAAAGGTTTTAACAGGAAAGACGAAAGACTTATTGGCCTGAAGTGCTTCGCTGATTCATGTCCCCTCCTACCTACTTTTGGTATGAAGATGACCTTGACTAGTTTCCAACTATCTGGAATACGGTCTAAGTTTAAACACGCTTTAAAAATTTCCTCTATTCATGGTAGGATACAGTCCAAGATTTCCTGTAACATCTTTGGAATAATCCCATCTGGCCCCGGAGATTTAAAAGGTGAAAAAGATTTGATTGCCCATGCAACTTTCTCCTTGGTAATTATTTCATTTGCAATGTGCTGTGGATTATATTGGCTCCGCCTAATACTTCCCCTCCCACTTTCGTGAGCACTGCATCCCGGAAAATGCATGTTTAGCAGAAGTTCTAGCGATTCTTCTGCCGTAGCAGTCCAAGTACCATCAGGCTTCTTGACCCAAGAAGCCATTGAATGGTCTTTGGAAAGAACACGGCTGAGCCTAGCAGAATCCCTGGTGGGTTCGATGGACGAGCAAAATTCCCTCCAGCTCTCTGTTTTGGCGGCGCTGATTGCCTTCTTGTACTGTCTCCGACTTTCTCTGTACAATTCCCAATTTCCCGACGAGTAGTTGAGGTTAAACGTTGATCTAGAGTTTTCCCTTAGTTTTAAGAGCTCACTGCTTCACCAAGGAGGGTCCGTTGTTTTACTGAATTTTATGGGGCAGGACGTTTTGTAGGCCCTACTGAATGCCTTTTCCAGTGTTATGACCCTACTCTCAAGGTTTTCCGTGAGAGTGATTTGAGGGATAGGAATCTCTCCTATTCTCTTCTTTACTGCATTTTTGAACCTCTTCCAGTTGGTTCTTAAAGCATTTTGATACGGTAAGGGTTGATCTACCTTAAGATCCAAGTCACAGAGGATCCAACTATGATCCGAAAAGGACCTTTTAATGGAAAGGTGAAAGTGGGAGTGTTACCCCTGTTACATACCGATAAGTTAGTATTGATATTAAAATTATAAAGTGACTCACCTCGGTCGTTTGTCTCAGAGCTTTCCCACAACGCATGCCTCGCGTTGACGTCGCATCCGAGTAGGATTTTGTTTCTGGTTCCTTCAAGCCTTCTCGGGCGGTGCTGGCCGATCATGTGCCATATAGATGGAGGCAAGTGTGATGTGAGGCTTCCACCCCAACGGCCGTCACATCCTGTGAACTATATGATGGGATTAAAAATATGTTTAAATGTTTTTTGGCTACAATACATGATCTAGGATTACCTTGAGCTCGCTTATAGTACATATTGTAGTTTCTTCCCGAGAACCCCTTCACCTCGTTGCTCCGCACCCAGGGTTCCTGTATTAAGGCTATGTTAACGTTCTCCTCCCCTAGGAGAACGATTCGGTTGTCCGTTGCAGTCTGTGAATGCTGCAGGTTAATTTGGACAACCTTTCAAACCATTTTTATTGGTTTGTTTTCCCAGGTTCGGCGTCATTTAATTGCATGCCAGTCAGCAGTTCGCTAGTGCCGTCGACCTCATCCTGCTCCTCCTCCGGATTCGCAGAACGTAATATCTTCAGCTGGGCCTTCCGTATGCCGAAACGAAGTTTATTTTCTACTTTTTGCAATGGTTCTAGGCTCTCTTCAGTGATTTGAAGGAGGAACGACACGCTGTGCTTTTGCCCCATGGCTTTAGCGGATGTTGTCGGTTTATTTATAGTTGTTGGCGTGCTGTGGCCCACAGCTTTACCCTCAACTGTTTCCTAGCTAGAGACCAGGAGATCATCCTCCGAGGAAGATCCGATCTCCAGTTTGTCGTGGATGACCCATTGTTTGTCCTGTCGCTTAATATGTGTGTCCGTTTGTCTGTCCTGTGCTGTAGATACGTTCGTCTGCCTTCCCGTCCCTTTGTCCGTCTGTTTTTCGCCGCTATCCGATTTTTCTATTTTGTTTGTTTTCATCATCTGGTTCGTACGGTCACCTGCCCCAAAGAGGAATAAGGGGAAATAACCGGTCGACCATGGCAGCGCCCCATACCACGGCAAGGCCACCGTTACAACCTGAGGCGGGCTGATATCAGACCCACCCAATAGGCACGGGTCGCATCACACCTTGTGTTGAGGGAGTTTTTTTTAACGAAGTTTACGTCTTCGGCCTGTGTGGTTCGCGGGAGACCTACTCTCCTACCTTCCATATCTGGGAGGAGTTCCCCTATCCACCCCCCGGGGACGCGCCCTATAGCGGTAGCAGGCTCCCCCAAGGGTGCTCATAACTTAGTCAAAAATTATGTACAATTTCATGTACAAACAAAAGCAAAAAAGTAGTTGAAATTTTTTTATTTAGCTAAAAACAAAAGGTGCGAAAAAGGTTTTTTACTCAAAAATTCATTACTCAAAAACAACCAATTTTAGCTACTGGGCATTCAGCTCAATTGAAGTTTGAGGTAACGTCTTGATTTGGAAAAAGTTAAGAAAAAAACAAAAAAAACACATTTTGAAATATTAAATTTCGAAAAAATCTCGCACTTCTTCTTTTTTTGCAAAATAAAAATTTTTATACTATTTTTTTGGTATTGTTTGTACATGAAGTCGCTCGTGCAAGTAATTACGATCATTTTGAACCCAGAATCATTAAAATCAATTCATTTTTGACTAAGTTATGAGCAATTAAAAAAAATTTTTCTTTTATAACTAAAAAAATCGATTTTGAGCCGATGTACAAAATTGCCGATAAATCTTGAAAGATGTTTTTTCGGGCAAACAAAAAAATACGTGTCTCATTATTTTGATCAGAGAGCAACATATTTGAGTTACATCGAAATCGAAGAACATGTCCCGAATAGCCCGGTTGAATTGGAATGGAAAGCATCTATGATAATGTGGACTGAGGTCAAAGCAGCCAGTACAATTTCTTAAAACGATTTTTAACTTCATTTCGTTTTTTCCTAATGTGTCCTGTCAGTTTAATTTTTAGTCGATTGTAATTCCCAGATATTGTGCTTTGGTCGGAATTGCCCACCCTAATTGGTTCGGTGGTTGTCCTTCGGTTTGGGTAGTTTACTTGTATTTTTTTACCTGTGCTAATTTCTATGTTCCATTTCTTGAACCAGTTGATTGTCACATTTAACTCGTTTTGTAGATTTTGCTTTGCGAGTTTTGTATCGTTATGAGAAACCATTAGGACTGTGTCTGCCGCAAATGTTGTTATCATTCTATTTTCTGACTTCGGCACCGGTAGATTCGCAGTATATAATAGTTAGATACAGCGTTGGTTCTAAGGCATTGCTTTGAGAAGTGTCCGCGTTCATATGTTGGATGTCTCACCATGCGTCATTGTATTTAACATAGAATATCCTGTCGTGGATGTATAATAACTTTTAAGTATCAGGTAAAAATTACACTAGTCTACAAGGAAAAGTATCCGAAATAATTTAAACTAATATCTGCTTCTCTGTCCATGCAAAATTCGGATTGATAACTAAAATTAATTTATTAGTTTGAGTTTTCGAGATATCCTAACCTAAAAGTGCAAAAAACCCCATTTTTGCCCATATTTGAGGTTATGTAGCCTTGCAGATGTTTTCTTTCACCAAAATTAAAGGATGGCATCTTTAAATACAATCCTTCTTTTTTCAAATGGCGTTTTGTTTGCTCAAATATCATTTTTTTTCGCAGAGATATCGCATTTTGAAATTTTCATGTTTCGAAATTTTCCTACACCTGAAAATCGATTAAGATAACATAGACATAATATAGTCGATTACTAGTTTTCTTGAATTGAGTCTTATTTTTCTTAAAATTTTGTCTCACACCATAAGTGTGCTGACTCACCACATCCCTACACTATCTAACCTTTGGGTACCGAGTCACACACAGCCCTAACCCCTAGAAACCACCCCTATCATACCGCGAGCAGGCTAACCCACATAACCGCAAGCAGGCTTTCCCACAAACTCCAAATTTACATACTATTAATCCATATATTTCAGGCCCTCAAACCCAAGAAAATTAGTAAGCGACTATATCATGTCTATGTTATCTTAATCGATTTTCAGGTGTAGCAAAATTTCGAAACATGAAAATTTCAAAATGCGATATCTCTGCGAAAAAAAATGATATTTGAGCAAACAAAACGCCATTTGAAAAAAGAAGGATTGTATTTAAAGATGCCATCCTTTAATTTTGGTGAAAGAAAACATCTGCAAGGCTACATAACCTCAAATATGGGCAAAAATGGGGTTTTTTGCACTTTTAGGTTAGGATATCTCGAAAACTCAAACTAATAGAGCAATTCTGAGGCCAGATTTGGATTCAGCGCATCATAAACCTTCGGAAATATATAGTCTGGTTTCTGGGTCTGAATGTTGGTTAAATTTTGTCGGCCTGTGTTATTAGGTAGCCATGTTTTTAATTTATGGAGCAGCCCACAGTGCCATACCTTGTCAAAAGCTTTAGCTATGTCGAGGTATTTATATACACTTTTTTTTATCATCATCAATGTTATGAACCACTCTATGAAACTGTTGGATTGTTGAACGATTTCGTCTAAATCCAAATTGATGTTGGAATATCAGCTTCATGCTGGTTACAATTGGGTTTAAGCGCTCAAATAGTAGTTTTTCGAAAATTTTTGGGATTGTCGGTAGCAAGGTGATTGGTCGATATTATGCAGGTAGTGTGGTGTTTTTGGTTGGGTTTGGCATTCTCTGAGGAAATATTTAAGGCTTATAGCAACGTTGAAAAAATGTCTTACATAAATGATTGCCTTGTCAGGCATATGCTTCATAATTGCTCCCGAAATTCGATCGTATCCAGGCGATTTACTGTTCTTTTTAGTTTTTATTATTTGTTTTATCTCTGTAAGTGTGAATTTTTTAAATTTTTCTAATCCTCGTTTGCTGTATTAGAGAGATTTATGTCGTTATTACTGTTTTCAAATGCATCTAGCTAACACTTAGCTAATACGGTTGCTTTTTCTGAAGAGGTCCGGACCCGATTTCAATTTGCTGTTTTTATTGGTGGTAAATGTCGTGTAGCTCCAACCATTTTTTTCGTCGCCTCCAAAGTGTGTAGTTTGAGGATTTTATTGCGTCAATAAATTTAAGGTAATTGCTAAGTTTTTATATTTCTCCTTTTGAAGTAGATCTCTTATCTCTTTTCCCAATTTGTTAAGCTGTTTTTTTTTTGTCGTCTGGAAATCTTGTTGTCTGCCATTTATATCTTAGCTTTCTTTTTTGGTTTAGTTCCTTTTTATCGTGCTAGGGATGTAATCGTTCATTACCTTAATTGCTGAACAGGGTGTGGACTTAATGATTGACTTAATAGTATTGCCGTTAAAAAGTGCTACAGCTGTTTTAATTTCATCGCTTGTTTTCATTGATACTTTTGTGTCTAAGTATAATTCCATAAACTCCGTAGACGCATTCCAGTCTGTACGATGATTGTAAAGTGCTCAATTTAGCATTTGTTGGGTTCTTAGTATACATAATTGGCGAGTGATCAGAAAAAAGCTCAAGACAATATTCAATTGTCAGCATATTTGGGTTAATTGATTTAATGATGAAAAAGTCAAGCAAGTTAGGTACTTTCTTAATGTCAGTACTTTCTTAAAGGCCAGTTACTGGGTTCTCCTGTACTTAAAAATTTACAGTTGTGTGCTCTGATGGCGTCCTTTGTGTTTGTTAATCTTGAACCCCACATCACATTTTTTGCGTTATAATCCCCTCCGGTAATAAATCTAACTTCCAAGCGTTTTAAAGTAGTTAGTGTATTGCGTTATTTTGTTGTTGTGCTTCGGAGGGCAGTAAGCAGTTGATATGGTCAGAGTGCCACATTGTCTTTATTTGAATCATCGTTACTTGACGGTGGTTCATTTGATATTCTTCCATTTCGTTAAATATAATATTTTTTCTCAGTATGTAAATAAATAAATCTAACTTCTAAGCGTTTTAAAGTATTTAGTGTATTGCGTTATTTTGTTGTTGTGCTTCGGAGGGCAGTAAGCAGTTGATATGGTCAGAGTGCCTACACTGTCTTTATTTGAATCATCGTTACTTGACGGTGGTTCATTTGATATTCTTCCATTTCGTTAAATATAATATTTTTTCTCAGTATGATAGCTGTTGTCAGTGTGATTGGAACTTATAATTTTTAGCCGAAAGTTCTAACGTAGCTTTTGTCACAATTATGAGTTTCTGATGTCAATAGTACGCCAATGTCGTATTAATCAATAAAGATTTTTCTTTCAAGTATAAGTTGATTTAGTCCGTTCGCGATCCATAAGGCTATTGTCATTTTACTTTCCTTGACCAATGATTTTAGTGAGTAGTATTGTGATGACCATTCATCGCGTTAGCCATTTGATTGATAAGCTAACTCATTATTTTTTAAGTTCATACATATCTTCGCTTTGAACATTAGACATAGTTGTGGTATTACAGGGACCTTGTTTGACGTGGGGGCTTGAATTGTACCTTACAATGCAGTAGATTTGTTAAATTGTATATTTCTTTGTTATTAGTATTTCTTTTTATTTCCAATGAGAATAAAGGCAAGGGTTGCTTATGACCGTATTGAGCGAGTTCAGATTTAATATCATTTAGGTCTGTGGAATGATTCAAAGGACTTTAAAACCTTTCTCTTCCTTTGGTCTCAATGTGTAATATTGAGTATTTCGTTATTTAAGTAGTTTTATTGTTGCTGTATCGTGCATAGAAATTTAGACTTAAACTTAGACAATTTAACAGAATTTAAATATAAGAAGGTGTATCCCTGTTAGTTGTGCGTTTTTGTGAGAAATTTAGAAACCATACGTTGTTTTTAGAAAATGAGCTCCGCTATGAAAAACGATTTGAAGCACTGTTCCTATGTACACACCTTATAGGTCCAAAAATGTCACGTGTATCTGCAGCACTAATACGCTGCAGCAACGCTCAAGCGAAGTTCAAAACGTTGACGACTTTCTCGGACGAGGTCCAAAAAATATACCTCTGCAAAGCAAGATCAGAAGGTCATTTGCTTGTGACAATTCCGAACTTTTCGTTGGATTCGAGGATGTTTATGTGCATAAGACCTCAAATTCCAGAGCACATTGAAGAAACCGTGGCTCTCATTATCACACATGCATGTGCTAGGACAAATTCAGAACGGAACTGGACAAACGTAATATTCACGGGTGAATCTTTCTTTTAGGCGAATATGTATTGTAGTTGCATACGTCGATCCTGGTGTTCTGCTGATAATCGACAACTTTAACGAACTGTTAACTATCCAGTTAAACTCCATGTTCGTGCTGCTTCTCCGAAAAAGGATTTGAGCCTTTATTTGTGTTTACCACCAATTTGAATGCAGTTTTGATCAATAAAATTTACCAAAAAGCATCATTGCCATAAGCTGCAAAGATATTTGAAAAAACTACGTAGCCTTTGATTTTACAATAAGAAAACGATCCCAAGAATCGATGTCGAAAATATGTGGGCAATAGTTATGCAAAATCTCACAAGAAACCAAATATGGATAGTCAAACAGTTATCAAGTCAATTCGGCGCACAGAAAGTGACACAAAGTATGACTCAAATATGTGCAGCCATTATAGCTAATAGTATTTTATGAATATATTGCGTACTATAAACATAATACGCCCATACAATGTAGTTTGTTTGAATCGAATTGGTCAAATAGTTTCCAAGTTAAGGCGGTCACGCTTTTGTTAGACAGACTGATATATAAATATATAATTGCCACGTATACTTTTTTGGGCGTTTGTGACTTGGGTGTTGATGCTGTTCGAACAAATGCAGGGTCCTTCAGTTTTAAACCAACTGAGGAGCTTTTTATTTGCAGAAATACATTCGGAGGTTCGCCATTGCCTGCCTAAGGGCGACCGTTAGTAGAAAATACCTTTCTGTCACTTTGGTATTTCATGCACGGTGCATGAAATAGTAGTCACGCACCAATTCATTAGAGTACGGCGGCGGCCATTTACCAAATAAAAATTGGCCAATCGCAGAGTTCGAAATATTTCGGAAGTAGGATTATATCCCTACTGAAAGGGCTTCGGGCGGATTCGGACTCATCGATTATAAGCTAATTTTTAAAGTCGTTTAACTATCAAAGGAGATATAAAAATATTATAATAGATTTAAAATTAATTTTGTAGCAAACAGAAGCAATTATAGTACCTAAACATTTATTAGAAGAAAAAGTTGCTTAGATCTCGCACAGACATTTTTCGAGATACCACGTTTTATTCATATGTCTATAATACAGTAATTAACACTTGTACCTGCAGCTCTTGAATATTACAACTTTACATTTAATTTTGATAGAAAAAAATTTAGTATTTGCCTTTTCCCTGATTCCAATTGGAAATTTAATAATAAAGTCTTAAATGAAAAATGAGGGCAGTTTTCTTCGTTTCTTCGTTTTTTCGTATGTACATTAGAGTCCTATTTATTATGTTTTCTCCTATACAGATATCTATAGATATTCATATGTAATTATGTATGTACATGCATGCATTTACTGTGCTCACTAGCTATTTGATTAGGAAGGCACACACACTTTATTTATAAGAAGGTAAGGAGTGATATTTACTCGATATTTTGCTCGCACAAAGGCGGTTTTAGGCTGGTGCGTAGCGGCACATCATAAGTTGCGTGAAGTGAGCGGTGGAAAGAAAACTACGAAACCGCAGAAAAATCGTCTTAGCCAATGAAGATGAACTTCGTTAATGTGCACCTTGCCTATTGGCTGTTGGAGCTTGCCGAAAAAGCGGGCTTTCTACGTTCTCCAGCACATTTCCGTACTTTTGCAATTTGGCTTAGCAGCAGCGTCAACGCACGAAGAATGCGTGAGTGTATAAAAGACGCTTATGTGAACAGTGTGTATGAATCCAAGCTGTGCATGGGTGTTGCCGCGAAATAAGACCGCGACAGGCAGCTAATAAGGAAGCAGCAGGTAAGAAATAGGAAGTTCAAATACGCTATTCGTCGGCATCAGGTTGGCAAGTACTGCCGCTGGATGCTGATACTATTACTGATGCCTGTATTCACCAGCCTTCGCCGTTAAAATGTCATACTCTGCTTTTTTAAAAACGTCCGCTCGATTTGATTCCCAACACGAATTTACCCACACCATGCTATGTAGTTGTTTTGTTTTGCGTAAATATGTGCAAACACTCTCATTTACCATTGCATATAGGTATATATGTATATTCGTTTACAAATGTGCACACATACTATCTTCATATATTTATTCAAAATGTTTTTCATCACAGCAGCATGGGTTACCAGCATTACACCATTTATTTTATATACACGCACACACATATACACCTATGACGGAAGCATATACACTGGTGCAAAAAAGATAAGTAGAAGTATCAAAGTGTATCTAAAGTTTTAGAAAATTTATCAACTGTAATAATATCAGAATTTCTGAAATCACTCTTTATGTGGACTTTTGCCATAACAACCTAATGGCGTCATCCTGTGTGGTCTGTTCAAAAAAACTTTTTTTTTCATATCTATATCTATTGGGTACGGAAATAAGTTTCCGTCCTCGGGAAGTTCCCTCTTTTGCGGAAAGTCATGCTTCATTATTACCTTTTAAAGAAAAGTGCAGCTGAAACGGTTCGAATATTGATCAATATTTGCGCTAATCACGCTCCATTAAATACAACTTGTAAAAAGTAAATAGTTTTGACGCTTCCAAAGTAGTAATTTTGACGTGAGTGATAAATATCGCAAAAAGGCACCGAAAAAATTCGAAGATACTCAACTAAAACAATAATTGGATGAAGACGCATGTCGAACCCTTGATATGACTAAAGAGTTGGATGTTGGCAGATCAACCATCGATAAAGGTTTGCACGCGATGGGAATGACCCAGAAAGCAGGTAAGTGAGTACCACATCAATTGAAGGAGAGGGATAGCGAGAGACGGTTGGTGGCGTGTGAGATCCTTCTTGAACGGCAGAAAAGAAAAGGTTTTCTGCATCGCATCGACACTGGCGATGAAAAATGGATTTATTATGATAACCCTAAGCGTTGAAAATATTGGAGTCGGAAAGGTGAACCAGGTCCATCGGCAGCAAAAACAAAAATTCAAGCTTCAGAGTTTATGTTGTGAATCTGGTGGGATCAGAAGGGTGTCGTCTATTATAAACTCCTTAAACCATCTGAAACCATCACTGGCGATCGTTACCGACTGCAGCTAATACGTTCGAATCGAACTCTCAAAGAAAACCGCCCGGAATGGATGGTACACATGACAAACTGATTATAGTGCATGACAACGCCTGACCACACGTTGCTAAATCGGTCCAGAAATATTTAGAGGGACTGAATTAGGATATCTTGGGGTATCTCTAACCAACTGATATCGGCTGCTATTTTTGGCGCCCTATTAATTAGAAGTAACTGAAAAAACTGCTGGTGTCATAACATAGGAGTGTGTTAACAATAGGTTCTAAAAAAACATATATACACGCATATTCGTGAAATAAGCATTCGCAACAAAAGTAATCATGCTCCCCAAAATATAAATATGAATGAGCTGAATGAAGAATTTGTGCAATCATCCGGCTGCTGCAGTGTATAGTGAATGTATGAATGGTACAATACCTAGCTTAATTTTCTCCAGTATTGATGATTGTGTAGTTATCGAGTCCATCCTCAATGTTGAATCGAATGCGATTGGCGTAGACGGCATTCATCCCAAATTGTTGAAATGTTTATTGCCTAAAATTTTACGTTATGTAACTTACATATGTTTTTTTGCATTGAAAGTAAATGAAGACTGACAACAGAAATTATCCTCTGATGTAGGTATAGCGGCCCCATGGCCTAATGGGTTGGTGTGAGATTCGGAAGCGCTCATTTTTTAATATCCGGTCATGAAAAATCTTTTTCTTCTTATTCTTTTATTATAGGTTTTCACCTGTTTTTCTTCACACAATTACATAGTTATAAATAACAAAGTAAGGCGTTTTTCAATAGGTGCGCTTCAACTTTTTTCCGATAGGGAGGGCGAACGACGCAATATTTTTTATTTTTCGCTTGTCATTTGTAAACTTCATTAGTATACATTTCATCATGGAACGCTACACACTTGAGCAACGATTGCAAATCGTGCAAATTTTTTATGAAAATAATCGTTCTGTTGCTGCTACTTTAAGAGCATTTTTTCCAAAAAATCATCTTCAGTGATGAAGCTCACTTTTGGCTCAATGGCTTTGTCAACAAGCAAAATATGCGTTACTGGGCAGAAAGCAATCCACACGTGATTCATGAGGCACCGTTGCATCCCGAAAAAATCACTGTTTGGTGCGGTTTACATGCCGGCGGCGTAATTGGCCCATATTTTTTCGTTGACGAGAACGATCGCCACGTTACTGTGAGTGGAAATCGATACCGCGAGATGATAAACGATTATTTTTGGCCGCAATTGAATGGTATGGACTTAGGCGACATGTGGTTTCAACAAGACGGGGCCACAAGCCACACAGCACACGCTACAATTGATTTGTTGAAGAGCAAGTTCGATGAGCGCATTATTTCCAGACTATTTTCTTTGGGGTTATGTGAAGTCATTGGTCTACAGTAACAAGCCGGCGACGATTTGTGAGCTCAGAGCCAATATTGAACGCGAAATTGCTGGAATTTCGGCCGATTTATGCAAAAGAGTGGTCGAAAATTGGGTTCAACGATTGGACTTCGTAAAACGTGCACGCGGTAGTCATGCAAAAGAAATCGAATTTCATACTTAAATGTATATGTTCAAACTCGATAATAAAAAAAAAATTAGTTAAAAAAATCAAACCGTTTGTGTTTTATTCAAAAAAAAATTGAAGCGCTTTTACTGAAAAACGCTTTATTATTAAAAATTCAAAATGACGAAATGTTATTGTCCTTCCGTTGATGTTTCTAATGCAGTCAAGACGTGTTTTTCCTACGATGGATCGTAGAACTTGCATTTCAGCTGTACGTAGGAGCTGTTTTGTTTTTGCGTGTTCAGCTCGTGCTTCGGCTCCACAGGTTAGGATTGGTCTTATAACAGTCTTGTATATAAGCGTCTTGCTTTCAGTGGTCATATATTTGTTGCTCTATACAACATCCCTAATGCAACCTGCAATACGTGCGCCCTGCATGCATCTCTCTCTGACTTCCTTAATAATGTCGAGGTTACTGGATATTGCTATCCCCAGGTATTTAAATTTCTTTACTTGCTCTATTATCGTCCTTTCTATTTCAAGTTTGCATCTGATCGCATTCTTGGCAACTACTAAACTTTTTGTTTTTTTTTTTCTGGAGACCTCCATATTAAACTGTTTGGCTGTAACTACAAACTTATGTAGTAATCTTTGCAAATTGTTTTCAGAGTCCGCAATTAATATGGCATCATCTGCATAACATAAAATTGGTATGCTCATGTTATTAAGGCGATACCCATCTAATGACATGAGTTCTTTTATTATTTGGTCCATTATTGTATTGAAGAGTATTGGGCTCAGCGAGTCTCCTTGTCGTATTCCGCTTGCGCATGGAACTTCGTTGATATATTTTCCATCTATTCTTATTTTTGTTTTGCAATCACAGTTCAGGTTTTTAATGACGGTAAGAATGTCTGCGGGTACACCTTGTTTGGCCAAGTTGTTCAAAACATCTTGCAGATTGATTCGGGTGAATGCTTTTGTTAAGTCAACAATGCACATACCTGTATATGCTGGTGCATTAAATTCAATTGACTTTTCCACTATCTGTTGAATGATATATATTGCATATACAATATATTGCAGTGGATCTATTTACTCGAAAACCTTGTTGTTCTCCCTTTGTGTCCAAGTACGAGTTTAGTTTGCCCAATAATGTTTTTGAAAATAGTTTTTGCGTTCATTGAAGCAATGATATACCTTGATAATTTTGTGGATCTTTTTTGTCACCTTTTTTAACTATGGGTATCGTAATGCTGGTTTTCCATCCTTGCGGGAAATCAAAAACCAAATTATAAAAAAACTTGTTTTCTAATAGCTGTCGCCCCTTGGCAGGTAATAGCAAATCTCCGAGTGTACTTCTACAATGAAAATACTCCTGCCGTTCGGCTTAAAACTGTAGGAACCTCCATTTCTGGGAAAAAATCAAAACGCACAGCACAAATAGGAGGTGGAGCTCGGCCAAACATCCAATAAATGGTGTAAGCACCAATTATATGAATATATGTACGTGCAGCTCGGCCAAACATCCAATAAAGGGTGTAACAACCAATTATATGAATATATCTACTTATATATAACTAATGGGACTTTAGACCATTTTTTATCCAATTTGACTGAGTGCATAAAGATCACGACAATAAGTGGGCTTATGGCAATGGGTAACTTTTAAATCACGGTAAATCACAGTGTATCGATATCAACAAGATGGCTTTCAATCTCGAAGACCACAGTTTTGCGAAATTGAAAAACACTGTTAAAAAATTCGTTGACACTGCCAGAAATCTATGAAAATTTCAATATTACTCTATTGTAGAATAGTCACAGTGCAATAAGCAAGGTATATGTCATGCTCCATTTACTATGGGCTATGCAGCACTTTACTCCAGCGAAAAGTCAACTGCCTTTAGTTAAAACATTTATGTTACCTTATTGTATAGATATAAATTGTATGCCGATTGTGATAACCCGTGTCGTAGTAAACTTAATGTCCTCTACAACAGCATCACCTGACTCGAGTATTGTGTAAAACGTTGTGATCACATAACAATTTTTCCCTTAAAATATTTTCTGTAAAATTTGATGAGTTATTACAGGTAAAATGCTTAATGCTGCTTCCAAGGTCATCAATTCTCGCAAACCCGAATACTTGGTCGAACGAACCCAATTCACTAAATCGACCCAATTACTTAACCTGATTAGTACTCGTATCTATGAACCACAATTGGCTTGTATCTGAACGACACTTCTGCGGTTTTGTTGTTCGTCTTTAAAGCGCTCCGCCAAGTACAGAGCGCTTTCCTACATTATATTGCACACTAAGTTGGAGGATGGTTCCATGTGTAGAAGTCCACGCAAGTGGGGAAAGTTACTGATGGAGCATGGTTCCATGTGTAGAAGTCCACGCAAGTGGGGAAAGTTACTGATCGCCATTCACTTGGGAATGGCCAGGACGATTCTTCTGCATATGGTTCAAGCAGCTCACAACGGCCGGGATTAGCCCACGTATCCTCTGGGTAGCTTCCGAACACCCGTTCGGGAGTGAGCTAACGTGAGAAGGCGAAACATTCCAGGATAGCTGGTTGTGCGTTGGGTTTGGGACCCGCCACTTAAAAATCCCCCCCAATGAAAACAGCAACAAAGCCTCGGATGAGACCTCCCTATACTGATGACGACCCCTGCAAACGAAATAAGGAATATGATTTGAGGGCTTGCACCTGGAATGTCCGGTCCCTTAATGGGGAAGGTGCCTCTTCCCGGCTGGTTGATGTCCTCGTGAGAGTAAAGGCTGACATCACTGCCATCCAAGAGATGCGATGGACGGGACAAGGTAAGAAAAACATAGGACCTTGCGACGTCTACTACAGCTGCCATGTAAAGGAGCGCAAATTCGGTGTCGGATTTGTTGTGGGAGAGAGACTTCGTCGCCAAGTACTGTCGTTCACTCCGGTGGACGAGCGTCTCGCAACAATCCGCATCAAAGCCCGTTTTTTTTAACATATCGCTAATTAGCGCCCACGCCCCGACGGAAGAGAAGGACGATGCTACCAAAGATTCTTTCTATGAGCGCCTGGAACGCTCCTATGAGCGCTGCCCCCGCCACGACATAAAAATCGTGCTTGGCGACTTCAACGCCAGGGTGGGCAAGGAGGGAATTTTTGGTCCCACAGTCGGAAAATTCAGCCTGCACAACGAAACATCCGGTAACGGACAGAGGCTGATCGACTTCGCCGGGGCCCGAAACATGGAAGTCTGCAGCACCAGATTCCAGCATAAGAAGATTCACCAAGCCACCTGGCTGTCTCCTGATCGAAAAACACGAAACCAGATCGATCATGTTGTGATAGATGGAAGACACGCTTCTAGTGTATTAGATGTACGTACGATCTGAGGACCCAACATCGACTCGGATCACTACCTTGTTGCAGCCAAACTGCGCACACGCCTCTGTGCAGCAAAAAGCGTACATCTACATATGCAAAGAATGTTCAACATTCAACATCGAAAAGCTGCAATCACAACAGACAGCCAGAAGATTCGCCACTCGACTCTCACTCCTGCTCTCAGAGAGTACTGCCCAACAAACCGGCATCCACGAACAATGGAGCAACATTTCTCGTTCTCTACGTACCGCCGCCGAAGAAGAAATCGGATTCCGGCGAGCCCGAAAAAACAATTGGTACGACGAGGAATGTCATGCTGCCGCAGAAAGAAAGGATGCCGCCTATAGAGCCACGCTGCGATCGGGCGCAACGCGAGCCATGTGGGATCGCTACAGCGAGCTGAAAAAGGAAGGGAGACGTATTATCCGAAAAAGAAACGAGAGGCCGAAATACGTGAGTGCGAAGAGCTTGAGATGCTGGCCAATAGGAACAACGCCCGAAAATTCTACCAGAAAGTTCGGCGGCTTACAGAAGGTTTTAAGACCGGGGCGTTTTCCAGTAAGAACAAAGACGGCGAACTGGTGACTGACGTACAGAGCAATCTTAAATTATGGAGGGAACACTTCTCGAACCTGTTAAACAGTGACAGCTGCGCATGTCATAGAGAATGTGAAGATCCCAATACCCCAATCGATGACGACGGAATTGTAGTTCCGTTACCCGACCATGACGAGGTGAGAATAGCAATATCTCGTCTAAAGAACAACAAAGCCGCGGGCGCCGACGGACTGCCGGCTGAGCTATTCAAACATGGCGGCGAGGAGCTGGTAAGGTGCATGCATCAGCTCCTATGCAAAATATGGTCGGATGAAAGCATGCCTGCCGATTGGAATTTAAGTGTGCTCTGCCCAATCCATAAGAAGGGCGATCCTGCAATTTGTGCCAATTACCGCGGGATTAGTCTTCTTAATATCGCCTATAAGGTTCTAGCGAGCGTATTGTGTGAAAGGCTGAAGCCCACCGTCAACCAACTGATTGGCCCTTATCAGTGTGGCTTCAGACCTGGAAAGTCTACTATCGACCAAATATTCACAATACGCCAAATCTTGGAAAAGACCCACGAAAGGGGTCTCTTGCTAACAAGTGCTACTTTGGACTAAGTAGGCAACTGAGCAGTAAAGTCCTCTCTCGACGAACAAAACTAACACTCTACAAGACTCTCATCATGCCCGTCCTGACGTATGGCGCAGAAGCTTGGACGATGACAACATCCGATGAAGCGACGCTTGGAGTGTTCGAGAGAAAGATTCTGCGTAAGATTTTTGGACCTTTGCACGTTGGCAACGGCGAATATCGCAGACGATGGAACGATGAGCTGTATGAGCTTTACAACGACATAGACATAGCGCAGCGAATAAAGATCCAGCGGCTACGTTGGCTGGGCCATGTCGTCCGAATGGATACAAACGCTCCGACTCTGAAAGTATTTGATGCTGGTGGTAGCAGAGGAAGAGGAAGACCTCCTCTGCGTTGAAAGGATCAGGTGGAGAAGGACTTGGCTTCACTTGGTGTGTCCAATTGGCGCCGGTTAGCACGAGAAAGAAACGACTGGCGCGCTTTGTTAAGCTCGGCCAAAATCGCGTAAGCGGTTATCGTGCCAATTAAGATAAGAAAAAGAATCTCCCCGATGAGTGTTTTTGGCCGGCATGGCGTTGTCTTTGAATATTACGCAATAGAAATTATTTTGAGATATAAACATCTGGTGAGGTTGCACTGGTTTCCTAAAATTATTTAAGGTCATGCAGTGGGTCGGGGTTGCAAGATTTCTGCACCTTTTTACTTTGGTCAATAATTTTAGAATGCGGATTTCCAGAGTAACGATTATTAAACTCTTACATATAGTTTGCTAGTTGAAGACTAGAAATAAATGTGCACATAGCATCGGAACCACATACTATGTAGCATATATGTTTAAAAAAATGCATGCACCAAGATAGAGTAATCATTTTCTATCATTACTTTAGGGGAAATTAATGTAACTTGTATTTCTATTTGGTCATAAAATTACTTATAGTATGTATATATTTATTAATAATTAATTATATGTATATTTACAATAGTATAATGAAGAAGAAGTTTTTTCTAATAACCGTCGCCCCTTGGCAGGCAATGGTAAGCCTCCAAGTGTATTTCTGCCATGAAAAAGCCCCTCATAAAAAAAACCTACCGTTCGGAGTCGGCTTGAAACTGTAGTTCCCTCCATTTGTGGAACGACATCAAGACGCACGCCACAAATAGGAGGAGGAGCTCGGCCAAACACCCAAAAAGGGTGTTATGTATCACATATATACATATATATATGTATGTATATGTATATATATATAAATATATTATATATATTATATTTAGTAATATACAACACATGGGCTGAAAAATCCTGGGCCTAACACAGAGATGTCACTAGTTTTACTTTACAATTTCATCAGTTCGTGAGTGATTGTGCTAAGAGTGACGCTACTTTTGTTAATTTGAAAACAATGGATCAAAAAGAATTTCGTGTTTTAATTTTATTTATTTATTCAATTAATGTACCGCTTCGTGATGGCGAAAAAATACCGTTCAAGCGAGTCGATGGCTTTAAAAGTTTTATGGGGACTCCGCTCCATCAGAAACAACAATTAAACTATGGTATGCTGACTTAAAACGTTGTCGTAGAGACACTGATATTTCACAACGCAGTGGGTGCCCAAATGAGGCGGTAACACCAGAAAACCTCAAAAAAATCCATAAAAATGGAGTTGCCTGGCATCGTAAAGATATTAAAAGAGCGTGTTTGGTTTATATTGTATGAGGGACATTTTCAGCCCATGTGTTAATTTATAAAATAACTTAATTTTCATTGTTGTCTTACGTTCAGTTCCAGTTCTAAATATATAGAAGCTTTTTGTCGTTACTCGTTCACAAAATCAGTTGAGTTTTTGATGGTGTGGAGCAAACGCGCTGAATTTTTGTTTTATTGCTGTGAAAAGAATTAAAAAGATTGTCAAAAATCCAAAAAAAATGTTAAAATTATATAATATTTTGAAAAAGCAAAATAAAAAGAATAATGAACTTTATCTAAAAAAAAGATTGCCGGCGAAAACCAATGTTTTTAAGCCGGTTTGATTTTTTGAAATAGTGGCATCAAGTGTGTCGAGGAAGTATGATAAGATTAAGAATTTTATTTTCAGCTGGTAGGATCGATATTCCACGCCAGTTCCAACATTTCTGTTTGTTACCTGTTTTAGGGATATTTACAATTATTGATTCCCTCCACTCTACTGGTAGGTTTTGCTCACCCCAAATTCGTTGAAATAGTAGAAGTAGTATACGCTGGTCATACGCTGGGGTTGCACTCTAAGAAGTTCGCCTGGAGCTCCATCGATTCCGGTGGCAGAATGTGATCTTGTCTTTTTTAATTTATTTCTTTATAAGCTTACTCAATGAATTATATTTTGCCATCAGCTGCACTTTACGCCAGGTTTATTACTGCTCCAGATGGTGTTTGTATTGTTATTGTTATCGGGAGCTTGTACTCTAATCAATTTATTGCAAATGTTAACACGCTTTCGCTTGCTATTTTAGAGACGTTGCATTTTTTACGTCTATTTATTTTAGTATGTACGTTAGTATGTATGTCGCAAACAAATTGAGTTAAGCTCGTTCGATTATGTGTTTACCCAGGATAGGTTCGTAGTTTGTGTTGTCGGGACCCATTTGCACATTAAAATCGCCCATTAGCATCACGACGTCACTCTGCGGTACATTAATTAATGTGCGTTCCAAGAGACTAGAGAAGTTCTCCTTCCTTTTCTCTTAATAAACTATCTCCAGTGGGCACATAACACTGTATGACTGAAATTTTCCTGTGCTTCGCATCGAGTCGGGCAAAATTCGTTAGTTAATCGAGTCCTTATTATGTTGCGGATTGTTTCCACTGTCGTCGAACCGTTATTCGAATAACGTAGTGTTGTTTCTTTTCCGATATTCTTTTAGTACGGTCAATACTTAACTAGATCGGTGGTAGGTCTGCTAACTTTAATAGTGATTGCGTAGCTGCGTATTGGTATCCGAACCTACCAAGCCAAGCACTGAGTTAATGTCAACATTTTCTTCAAACATTAGGTGAAAATTCAGTTATACCGCTGAAAACTTGGACGCTATTTCCTCATCTGTTGAAACAGTAGACATCACGGGAAGACACCCGTATAATGTTACGATGAAATTTGGTCAGCCTGTTCTATTTATTAGGTTCTTATTAGAAATACCTACTGCCTGAGTACAAAGCGTGGTTCGATTGAAAATTTTATTCATTTAAGCAATAAAGTGATTCCATGATGGATTTTCATTTCGCTTACCGCTAAATTCTACCGAACTTTTAAATGCATAAAGACTAATGGAATGCTTCCATCTAGGTTGGCTGTATATGATTTATTAAGGGCCTTCAAAAGGGACACCTAGATGGCAGTTGTGAGTAATTCCCAGATGAATAATTTTTGAAGATGAATAATTTCATCTTTAACATATTTAAAATTTAATCATGGATACTTCGATAGAACAACATATCGCCTGAATTAGTCGACAATTCAAAGATTAGGGAAAAAATTTCAAGAAACCGGCTCTGACGACGATAAAAAAGGAATGGCAGACCAAAAACTACGAGGAATTCCTTGTAGTGGAGACTTATGAGGGATGCAAATTCGAAGGAATACACTTTCGTCCAGGCTTAATACTAGTCGATTGTGGAATAGAGAAAGATTTCAGCTGCTCAGCTAAAGGCCGACGTCAAAATATGTAGCTGAAGAAGTGGCCGAAAGCGAGGTATCTGTTGACGTCTCCCTGCTACCTCATGAAAATGAGGGAACCAGGGACATTGGCAGCGAGTTCGTGACGTTAAGGCAAGGTGGCATAGGAGACTCCGACGGAGTATCACTGTCAGACATCGATGGGGTCATGAAAATAGATGAAAGTGAAGTGGCAAAGAAGTAGTATGATAAAAGCGAGATTTTCCATGGCAGAAATACATTTCCATTGATTATTATTAGAAAAACCTTTTTCTTCATTTTAGTTTTTCACGGAGTTACAAACCCACATTCTCTCCGAATTCCGAATGGTAGTTACGCACTAACTCATTCGGCTACGGCAGCCGCCGTTAGCATAAGGATATTTACTTGGGAATAAAACTCAGGCTCAATCTGATTTACTTCGAAAACTGGTAGAATACTGAAGGGTAGGATGCACCGTGTGGACGTGCTTTCTTATAGCTCTAAATTTTTATAGCAATAATCACATATCTAATTACACAATTATTCTAATAAATATGTATTTAAAATATGTAATATAATATACCTACTCCTTATGTCTTGGTATGCTTTGTAAGAGTTATTCCTCGCTTAATTTTGGGCCATTGTTCTTATATGTTACTGTTGTCATGTATGGTGTTAGGAAGCTCAAGCTCATAACTAAAACTGACTCGGGTTGCTTTTCGGCTATTTTGCTGAAGAACTGTTTGTGTCATGCAGAGCCTCCTCCAATTATTTTTAATAAATTGTTGACCTCCGATATTTTTGTTGATGACTTGAATGAGACATCCTTTATCCGTATATTTAAGGGTGGAAATAAGAACAATGTTCGCAAATATAGGCTGATTTCGAAGCTCTTGTCTGTTTCGAGACTGTGATAACTGTGAAAAGTGATGTAATGATAATGAAAAGTTATATTTAGCTGTTAAAAGCTTAATTTCTGTCCATTTATTTCGTAAAAGTTGGAGTATGACGCTGTTATCTGGAGAAAGTACCAAATAGGTCGCTCTATTCGAGTTTTCTACGATTTGTGATCTGAACATTTACCATATTACCACTCTCGATGTTTATTGATTAATAAAAAAAATTATCTTTTATATTGTGATCATTTATTATTAGTATCATTACCGGGACTATTGATTTTCCTTCCTTTCTGATTAAAATTCAGTTAAATTCTTCTAAAAAGGATCTTCGACAGTTTGAAACCTTAAAAATAGGCTTCTCGAGAACCAATTATGACGTGAATGCTCCTATTTCCAGGGTATGCGCGGATTGAAATTTCTTTTTCAATTCTTTTAGTGTTGAAAGCCGTATCCCGTCTTACATAGCCAACCATTTTTTCTTAGTAATTATTATACTATTGTATAGTAGTTAAATATTGTCTTTAAGAATCTGTCGCTTCAAATAAATAAACGCGGTAGTTTTATAATGCGATTTCATGCCTCTTGCATAACGCGGTATTTCCCCTATATAAAGAGGCATTTCCGCATATTTCGATACTAAAACTCACATATTTCGTTCAGAACATAATTTTTCCTTATTATTCGCATTAAAACTGCAAAGTGGTGTACTACCATTACTAATGTGGAGCATATTGATGAGCTAATGATAAACTAGACAACGTAGTCCTTATATTTAGAAAGAAATCCGAAAAGACTCTTAGAAGAGGACTCAGAAGGCTCATCGTGTCAAATTAAAGTTAGCGCTAACTAAAAGGCAGTGTTTTAGGGCGGCGCGGCTGGACACTAATCTAGCAAAAACCACCATTGTAACATTCACAAAAGAATACAAATTCAAACATCTTAAACCAATTTAGTTATATGGAATTGAGATAAAAATATAAAAGTAAACAAAACTATTGGGTGCAACGTTTGCGCTAAAACTGATGAATGCACATATAGAAGAAATGACGAGAAAAGCCATTACAGTACTCATGACGTATAAATCGATTGCAGGCACGAGTTGGGGATGTACATGAAACATACTGCTATGGATCTACATGGATATAGTCAGACTTATGATTTCCTACGGAGCGTTGCTCGATGAAGCAATCAGTTATAAACATACTAACAAGGTTACGAAAACTTGCATAACAAGAGCCATGCGTACATGTCCCCTAGCATCAATGGAGGACCTACTAAGACTGGCATCTCTTCACATTCATATCCAATTCAAAGCGAGAAGGGCTAACCTAAGGAGAACCAAAGTTACCATTTGCTCAGGAGCTTATCAAAATCTTTAGTTTGATATGCTTGCTGAACTAACGCCTAAGATCTCTTTGCCGTGCTACCGTGGCAGGCTACCAAAGTTCAGTTCTGTTAAACTGATCTTGGGAGTAATAGCACTTGAAATAGGCTATCTAAAAACAGCAAGATATATCACAGCATGATAACATGGTATACGGACGGATCCCTCAACGCTTAACGGGCAGAGGGAGGTGTCTACGGAATGGAACTCTTTCCAAGCTACATCAAAAGAGGTTGTGGAATATCTTGATAAGCTAAACATCCTAGACCAAAACATTCAGGTATGGATTCTGTATGCTCCAAACATATAGAAACCACTTGAAAAGAAATGACAGATAAATTAGGCAGGAAGTGCGCGATATTTATAAATCATACTATGACAATTTACCAAGAGGTGAAGGAAAACGAGAAGACGAAAAGGAGACGGGTGGGGGGTTGGGGGGTTTGAGTATTTGTAGACTTTGTGGATTTCACCTGACGCAAACAGAACTCGAAGTAATTCCGAGTCTGAGATTTTGCCATCCTCAGAATATCTCTCGAACGCCTCCGATCCGAACGTGGCCAGAAGGATTTCGCGATCTAACACGTTCGTCTACTTTCCCAGCGCTCGCTGAGTTCGTGTAAAGCCCATCCTTCCAGGACTAGAGCAATCGAAAGTGAGACCAGGCATTCCCTGACCAGTTTCGAGTGGTCTATAATAGAGCCTAGGGCCCTAATTGCTGTTTGGCTGTCGGAGTAATATTTACCTTCTTAACAGCTATTACGCCTGTCAGCTGCTTCTTTGATTGCGGTCACCTCTGCTTAAAACACACTGCAGTGACCCGGTAACCTGAATTTGAGTTTAATGGGGAGCTCTTTGCAGAATACTCCTCCTCCAATCCTACCATCCAACTTCGAGCCATCCGTGAACAGGTTAACCAGACCCTGTCCCCAGGTGTTGTCCCCGGTCCGCTCCTCCCTTGATGGAATATGAGTGGAGAAAGTTCCAATTGAACTAAGCGAGGGTACACACTGATCCGTCGATGGGGGGATGAACTCAAAAATTCTAAGGACGCTTGAGTGCCCATATGTGAGATTGAGCCTATAACCCGAAGCCCTCAGTCTGAATGCGGTACGTGTAGCGGCAATTCAGCCTGCGGTGTCTACGGGTACCACATTAAACATTGCGTTGAGCGCCAGAGTAGGAGTCGAACGAAGCACCCAACTGGTTCCAATAAGTGCCAACCTCTGAACTCTCTCCAGCTTCTTCACCAATATCGTCTTCTCCACCAGTTCCACCAGGCTATGAGTCCATATAACAAGATAGACTTTACAATAGTAAATATAACCAAAAAAAAATAACTCTAGGCGAAAGGTCCCATCTTGTGCCAATAGTGCCCTTTCAGCCATGCCTTCCTTACTTTCTCCTCAATGTTGGGCTTCCACGTTAGCTTACTGTCAAGGACTAGGCCTAGGTACTTTACCTTGTCAGAAAGCACAAACGGAGCGCCCCCTATTGAGGGGAGTTGAGCTCTGGGAATTTTATATTTAAAATGACGAGCTTCATCTTAAGAGGACTCCCCAACAAGCCCCAGTCTGCTGCCTATCGAACAACTACGTTCAGATATCCCTACATCATATCGCATAGGGTATCTACAAGCTTTCCTCTAACAATTAATGCCACGTCATCCGTGTAAGCAATCACCCTACAACCCCTCCTCCCCAGCTCCTCCAGCAAGTCATTCATAACAAAAATCCAGAAAAATGGTAATAGAACACCGCCTTGCGGCGTCCCCTCACCTTCGGACAGAGAGAGACGTCGCTCCACTCCGCCGCGACCATTCTGTCGCTAAGCATTCTATTTCCCAACCCCCAACCTACCCAGAGATTTAGTGATTGCCCCCGGAAGGACGTTTTTAAAAGCCCCTTCAATATCGAGGAAGGCGCCAACTACGATACGGAGACTCCACAATATCTTTAACAGTTGTATGCAGGGCAGATTCCACTGATCTGCCTTTGCAGTAAGCATGTTGGGTATGCGACAAACGCACCCGAAGAATTTCGTTTCATATGTGTAGCTCAATAAGCCTCTCAAGTCTTTTCAGCCAAAAAGATGAAAGTCTGATTGGCCTGAAATACTTAGGGCCTCGGTTCCAAGTACTTCCCAAGCTGGTACTGCTAGATACTGGATTTGTCGGAAATGGGCGCTGAGGAACAATTTTAGTGATTCCTCGTCGCTCATCGCCCAACGTCCCGATTTGTCCCTCTCGTATCCCAAGCGAGCGGAGCTTCTCCTGGGTATTTGTCTAGGCGTTGTGAAGCCATCCACGCTTCTACAGAAGTTTCTCCAAGAGGCCTTCATGGCCTTCCTAATTTCGGACTTCCCGGAGTAGACAATATTCTAAATTTTTGGTATAAATTGTTAACCACTGCACATAGCCAGAGTAATAAACGAAATAATTAACCAAGCTCAAAAACTACCTTCTTTCCTTTCTACAGGCAAAACGTATTAGTTATGGGAACAAGTTTCCGCCTTGGCAAAAGAGGTGTCGCTGCTGATCTTCTTGTGTTCGCCCTAGTAATATACTGGTGATTTGAAGGTGTATATGTGAGGTCTCGCTCGCAGTAGTTGATATTCGTTTGAAGCGTAAAGATCCTTGTTTATCAGACGTCAAAAACGTCTATGTTCGTACCGAAAAAACAGAATTTGTCATGTTTCATTATTACCTTTTAAAGAAACGTGCAGCTGAAACGTGTCGTATATTGATCAATATTTCCGGTAAACACGCTCCATCAAATACAACTTGTAAAGTGGCAATTTCGACGTGAGTGATATAGATCGCGGAAGGGCACTGAAAAAATTCGAAGATACTCAACTACAACCACTATTGAATGAAGACGCATGTCGAACCCTTGATGATATGACTAAGGTATTGGATGTTGACGGATCAACCGTCGGTAAACGTTTGCACGCATGGGCATGATGCTGAAAGCAGGCAACTGGGTGCCACATCAATTGAAGGAGAAGGATATCGAGAGATGTTTGGTGACATGTGAGATCCTTCTTGAATGGCAGAAAATAAAACTTTTTCTTCAACGCATCGTCACTGGCGATGGAAAATGGATCTATTATGATAACCTTAAGCGTTGAAAATATTGGAGTCTACCAGATGAACCATTTCCATCGACAGCAAAAAAAAATATTCATGCTTCAAAGGTTATGTCATGAACTCTTTAAACCATCTGAAACCATCACTGGTGACCGTCACCGACTGCAGCTAATGTGTTTGAATCGAACTCTCAAAGAAAAGCGGCCGGAGTGGGACGGTAGACATGACGAACTGATTTTGCTGAAAGACAACGCCTGGCCACACGTTGCTAAATCGGTCCAGAAATATTTAGGGAATTGGGAAATTTTGCCCTACATGCCGTATTCCCCAGACATTCCACCTTCGGATTACCATCTATTCCGATCATTGCAGTCAGCCCTTATTGGCGAACGGTTCAGTTCTCATGAGAGCATCGCAAACTGGCTCAATGAATGGATCAAGTCAAAAGAACTCGAATTTTCCGTCTGAGGAATTTGTATGCTTCCTGATAGATGGAGTAAAGTTGTAGCTTCCAATGACACATGCTTTACATAATATCATGTATTATTTAATTGTTTAAACTTATTCCCATACCGAATACATAAAACCAAAAAACACAGAAACAACCAGTGTGTCGAGCTACAGACCTATAACATGCCTACCTAGCCTATAAAAAATAATAACTTAGTAACAAAATATATAAATATAATATCTTTCACGCTATAACATTTTAACGAATGAAAAGAAGGGCTTCAAAAAGGACAGTAGAGGATGTAAAGAGCAATTAAATATTATAATAGATACAGTTGTAGTGAAACAAACCTCCACCCAAATACGCACCACCTGCTGCATAGAATATCAAAAAGTGATTCAGTGCCCCATAGCTGGCTTCTGAAGGTGGTACACATATATCAAACACACCCAGAACTTATAACTTTATAACAACTACTATGCTTAAATTGTAAACGGAAAGCATAGTTTTAACCACACCATGAAATACAATAATAATAGAAGAAATACCTATACCAAGAGGCATCTTTCATGCAAACTCTTTAACCATCCTATGGTTTTGTCTTACCTTAAATCCCTTGTCTAACACACTTAACAAGACAACATATGGATCTAATACAAGAAAAACCTTAAGACAGAAACTAATGAACGATTCACTAAGCCACGTCATTGCATGTTTTTTTGTCGGGGCAGACTAGCCAGAACAGCACTTAGGCACAATTAAGTCCATTGTATTGCACTCGAATTCCCGTTTTAATTTTCTTTAAATCTACTCACCCTCCGAAGAAATCTGAGTAGATCTTGTGGTGCCAAGGTGGTCGCTTCTTAACACATGAGTGCCAAAGGCCTCAAGCCTGATTCGAGCGAAGGCGGGACAGATGCACAGGAGGTGGTCCGCCGTCTCATCATCCTCTCCACATGCTGGGCACGCCCATCGAAAGTGGCCCGTCATCAGTCCAACCAGCCTCCTACAGTCCCCTCTGCTTAATGACAGGAGGAACTACGAAAGTCGGTCGGACATGACAGGTAACCTCAGTTTTGTCCATCTGCAGCCTCTCTCAGCTTGCCAAGCTCGCTTGTGGGTTAGAGTAACCCGTTTGCTAACTGTGGATTTGATGGCTGCAGAAGGGAGTGGCAGAACGGGCTCCGGGCCAAGGAAGTTGGCCTCAGAGCCCATTCTAGCTAAAGAGTTAGAGATCTCGTTATGTTATGTCCCGTGATGTTATTGTCCGTGTGATTCCAGGTAGACCCGAGAGGCGGATCCCTGCTCGGTCCTGGAGTCATCTATGAAAAGGCGAAAACAGTGTTTCCCGGGCTCATTTTTTGAGTTTGACCAGAGCTGATCCCCTGGCAGCACCACACTGTATTTCTTGTCAAGCACGACTCTGGATGACAGGGAGTTAAGGGGCATGGCAAGGATCGTTGAATCGAATTCCATGCCTGAAAAGCTCTTACACAACAGATGGCCACAGTGCGTTATAGTCTCGATAAGGTCTTCCTGACTCCTACGAGAAGGAATGCACTCATCCAGACCACTGAAGCATAGGTGATAATAAGTCTTATCATAGCCGTGTAGATCCATTGGACCTTGCTAAGAGAAAGCCTACACATTTTCCCAAAAACAGAATGCTGTCAGTGCTGTGGATTTCTTTGTTTCAACGTGCGATTTCCAGAGGAGTATACCATCGAGGATTACTCCAAGATATTTAATTTCTTTGGATAGCTGGATTGTGACTCCTTTTAGCTTAGGCAGAACGAGTTCATAAAGCCTCCTTCTTCTGGTAAAAAGGACAATACCAGTCTGGATAGAGTTTGCCTATAGCCCATTCGCACAGCACCGAGTAGCAATAATATCCAGATTTTTCTGGACTTTTCTAGAGATGTTCATAAACGAAGGGCCTGTTACTAAACAGGCAACACCGTCCGCATATGCTTGTGTGTACATTTCTGGATCATTTAAGGTGGTGAGTAGAGGATCGATTATTATGCACCAGAGCAATGGAGAAAGCGCACCGCCATGAGGATAACCTCTATTAATCCATGATGACACCAACAGACCTTCCTCTGGTCGCACTATGACGATTCTTTTGGGCAGCATCGAACAAATCCAATTCACTAGCTCCCGGACCATGCCGTGTCTATTAGCAGAGCTGCACATACTATCAAAAGTGGCATTATCAAATGCCCCTCTATGTCCGAAAAAAAATGCCCATGTCGTAGTCCCTCTTGTCAATGGCTAGCTCTACCGCCTCGCAGAAGCTTCCACGTGATAGGCATGCAGAAATGGAGAAAGAGGGTGAACCTTTGTGACTTCTGACGGCAAATCGAATGGCGGCCTCATTCACCACAGATATAGCAACGAACGAGTCATGCCGAGAAGGTGTTACAGCTCTGCCAACCGCTTCTATCAATAAGGGCTGTAGTCGGCCGAAGTTTATCTGATTACCTGGAAAGTGAGATTCCATCTCAGCTGAGTGTCTCACTTTGCCTCTCAAGGAGCCATCAGATTGCCTAAGTGACCCCAGCTTTGCAGCTGCATCCCTTTTCAGTATCCTAATCAATTACGCCGTGTCATTAAAAGATTGAATGCCGCTGTAGAATTCGCTATAAAAAGTACTTTTCAATTCTTGAATAAGCCTTTTGTAGTTTTTCTGGACATTACGGTATCGCTCCCAGTCCTCAGTAAGATTAATCTTGAGGGCCCGGGATAGACGTTTTTTCGACTCACGCCTCAACACCTGGAGCTCTCGATTCCACAAAGGATCGGTAGTTCGGTCAAGGAGAGGTCCAATTCGACAGGCTCACTCAAAACATTCAGGTGAGGCAGTGCTGAGTTTCTCAACAGCCGCCGCATGCCCTGTTCTTTTCGAAGTCCTGGTGTCGTCGCGTCAAAGTCCCGCAACGCATTCCTAAGATCCGTTGCAGTGAATTTGGATAATATTATAAGACCGGTCCTAGGCCTTCTCGAATCCCTGTCTTATAATATTGCGTCTCCTAAAGACCCATGGCTTTGACATTATTGTTATGTTTGGTAATATGTGCAACTGCATAAGCTTTCTACGGTAGTGGCTTTAGAATGCTGCAAGTTAATCTGTGTCATCGTCAAGAGACGGTAGATACAGGAACCGTCCGAGCCAATCACCGTTCCTGGGAGCTACCCTTGGTGTGCGAAAGGACTCGTCAAAGCCTTATGGTGATGTCCGGATTCTGGGCACGTAGGTAGAATAGGACATCTGCTGTAGACGGGTTCTGGCTTACTCGGTGGCTTCCGTGAGTGACAGTTCGCTGACCGAGGTCTTTTGGAAGACACAGACGCAGAAGAGCCGACAGAGCCACATGAGGATTTCTCCCGCATGAGCCTTGCTAACCGCTTTCTCCTTTTCCTCCTTGCCATGATCTTCGATTTCCATGCTTTCTAGGGAGGTCGTGCTGCTCACGCAGTGACTTCATAACCCAAGCCCACCAAAACTAGAAAACGGCTTTTTGTCTCTAAAGAAGAGTAAATTGCGATAGCAACCCCTGTCTCCTCCAGGATGCGCTCTCGCTCATATAGCTGAGAGGCTTTACCGCCGAAGCGGGTGGATTGCCACTTGTGGGGGTTCCACCTGGAGTAATTATCCTGTCATTGTTTATTACCGGGACTCTTCCTAGCCAATATGGTTCGCGGATAGCACCCTGACTCTATGCCAACTTCGAGTCATCACTCGAGTGTTGGAACCTAACTCTTCAGGGAAAGTCGCTCGTGTGATACCAGGGTTTCCTTATCCATCACCTGGGGCTCGGCCGATGGGAGATCAGGCAACTTCTCACGGGAATAAAAAAATATTTCTGACCGCAGAGAATCCACTACTACAGAGCCTACCATAAAAATCAACAGTTAACCGGAAGAGTTGAAAATGGCAAAACATTCGCTGAAGTAACCTCCGGATATAAAACGTAACATAAACGAGAAGACGTCCCTACCCAAATCCCAAAAAAAATAGAAGAACAGTCGACTTTCAATCAACACCTGCTTAATCGCATTGGAAAACTTGAGATGGCGGTAGGTTCATGATGTGTGATGAAAATCTGAAAATCATAGCATGGAACGTTAACGGTATCATCATGCATAAACAAGAACTAGAGCTAATATTACATAAAGAAAAAATTTATGTGTGTTTGATATCAGAAATGGATCTAACCAATCAAGTGTACACCACTTTCCAATATGTATTGCTCAAACCATCCTTTCCGGAATGCCAGAGGCCGTACCGCAATTATAATAAGAAAATCAATAAAACACTATGAAAATTAAAAAATAAGCTCACCAGAGTTTCAAGAAATATCAGTGGGCATCAACTTCTTAAAACACGAACGAAACATAACAGCACTATACAGCCTACCCAGGCATAACTTAAAATCGGATGATTAAAAAGGAAGATTTATAATTGGAGAGGACTTTAATGCCAAAAATGGTAACTGGAGCTCTCGTTTAACAACGACTAAAGTACGCGAGCTATGGAAAGCAGTAACCCAATTTGGTTGTGAAGTGATTTCAACTGGAGGCCCAACGTATTGGCCGTTTGATACCAAAAAAATTCCTGATTTAATAACTTTTTTGTGGTTAACCAAATACCGAATTACATACATGACCTCAGTCGAAGATGGCGCACATTTGAACTCCGATCATTTGCCTATTTACATGTGCATTAATGGCATATCACAGTCTTATGAGCAAAACACTCTTTCAAACGAGTTAACAGATTGGAAATATTTTATACCATACTCTAACTTGATACCTACACGACGAAACCGACGGTATGAAGAATACAGATGATATCGAAGATGAAACAGCAAAGCTGACTGCATACATATAAAAAGCTGCCTGGATAAGCACGCCAAACATTAAAATAAAATATTTTCAACAAAGATATCCGAAAGAGATGCACGAAGAGTAAAGAAAAATGGCAGTCGACAAGAATCCCGACTATCAAGACTGAACTGAACAAAAAAACAAAACTATTCAAGGAAAAAATACAGAAATATAAGAACAACACCTTAAAATTAAAACTGAAAAATTTATCAGCCGAAAAAAAACACGATTATTCTCTTTGGAAAGCGATGGCGTGCGTAAATTGTGCCGTACAACATGACCCACTAATTAGAAGCCCAAATAGCGCCCAAGGGTGGGCTAAGAGCGATATTGAGAAGGCGGAGATGTTTGTCGTACCCCTACTGAAAATATTGCCACCACATCAAGATGTACAAAACATCAACTCAACTATATCTTTCCAAGAATATGTTGAAATAGAAGAAATTGCATTTCACTATAGAAGAAATTGCAAGTGAAATATCAAAATTTAAACCAAGAAAAGGCCCAGGCTTTGCCTTCATAACGGCTGAAGTACTAAAGAAACTACCGAGAAAGGCCCTAAAAAAATGACTTGCATCATGAACGCATGCATCGAGTTCCACTACATTCCGTTTCAATCCAAGTTTTTGGAGATAATAATGATACCCAAGACTGGAAAAAGCCACAACGAAGTGTCTTCTTACCACCCAATTTGAACATTAAAAACAAAAAAATACCAGTCTAACGGTTAGACGCGATAGAAGTGAAACCTTTCGTAAAACAAACTGAGAGAGAATGAGACGAAAGCAGCATTAGAAGCGGGATAATTATAGGTTCATTATAATATTGCTATAAAGTTCATATTTTATTTTCTTCATTTTATTATTATTCATCCACACTGTTTTCAATTTCAACAAATGATACGAGTGGCTTATGATAGCTTAAATATGATATAAATGCTTTGGTTTCGATGTTGTCAACATATCTTTGAAATACCGCGTCAATTATTGTTTTTGATCGTGTTGTCGATTCAGTGCGATTGTTACACATTTTTAAATTAAATGTTGTATTGAGAAAGTCAATTAAAGGAACCGCTGTGTCCAATGCAAAATTTACGTTAAAATCGCCAC